>NC_053024.1:132753012-132932968 GCF_003073215.2 Triticum urartu | reverse complement strand
TGGTTACCGAATGTTGTTCGGAGTCCCGGATGAGATCCCGGATGTCACGAGGAGTTCCGGAATGGTCCAGAGGTAAAGATTTATATATAGGAAGTCCTGTTTCGGCCATCGGGACAAGTTTCGGGGTCATCGGTATTGTACCGGGACCACCGGAAGGGTCCCGGGGGCCCACCGGGTGGGGCCACCTGCCCCGGGGGCCACATGGGCTGTAGGGGGTGCGCCTTGGCCTACATGGGCCAAGGGAACCAGCCCCAAGAGGCCCATGCGCCTGGGGAAACCCTAAAGGAAGAGTCCCAGCAGGGGAAGGCACCTCCTAGGTGCCTTGGGGGGGGGGGGGGGGGGAGGACTCCTCCCCTGGCCGCGGCCCCCTTGGAGATTGGATCTCCTAGGGGCTGGCGCACCCCCCCCTTGGGATCCCTATATATAGTGAGGGTAGGAGGGCCTCTTGAGACACCCCCTTATGCCTTTGGTGCAGCCCTCCCTCTCTCCCAAGTTCTTCTCCTCTTCTGCAGTGCTTGGCGAAGCCCTGCAGGATTGCCACGCTCATCCACCACCACCACGCCGTTGTGCTGCTGCTGGATGGAGTCTTCCTCAACCTCTCCCTCTCTCCTTGTTGGATCAAGGTGTGGGAGACGTCACCGGGCTGTACGTGTGTTGAACGCGGAGGTGCCGTCCGTTCGGCACTAGGATCATCGGTGATTTGAATCACGACGAGTACGACTCCATCAACCCCGTTCACTTGAACGCTTCCGCTTAGCGATCTACAAGGGTATGTAGATGCACTCTCCTTCCCCTCGTTGCTGGTCTCTCCATAGATAGATCTTGGTGACACGTAGGAATTTTTTTGAATTTATGCTACGTTCCCCAACACAAATATGGTTAGTTATAATCTTTGCTGGAAACTTGAATGCTAGCTTGACCTATTTACAACAACAAGAGCAAACAGAGTTTGTAAAAGTTTTTCTTTATTTCTTTCAGTTTGTCAACTGAATTGCTTGAGGACAAGCAAGGGTTTGTGCTTGGAGGAGTTGATACGTCTCCGTCGTATCTACTTTTCCAAACACTTTTGCCCTTGTTTTGGACTCTAACTTATATGATTTTAATGAAACTAACCCGGACTGACGCTATTTTCAGCAGAATTGCCATGATGTTGTTTTATGTGCAGAAAACAAAAGCTCTCGGAATGACCAGAAACTCCACGAAATATCTTACAATAAATAATAAAAAATCCTCGCCAAATATGAAGACCAGGGGGCGCACACCCTTTCCACGAGGGTGGGGGCGCGCCCCCCTACCTCGTGGGCCCCCTGGAGACCTCCCGACTCCAACTCCAACTCTATATATTTTCTTTCGGGGAGAAAAAAATAGGAGAGAAGATTTCACCGTGTTTTATGATACGGAGCCACTGCCAAGCCCTAAAACCTCTCTGGAGGGCTGATCTGGAGTCCGTTCGGGGCTCCGGAGAGGGGGATTCGTCGCCGTCGTCATCATCAACCATCCTCCATCACCAATTTCATGATGCTCACCACCGTGCGCGAGTAATTCCATCGTAGGCTTGCTGGACGGTGATGGGTTGGATGAGATTTATCATGTAATCGAGTTAGTTTTGTTAGGGTTTGATCCCTAGTATCTACTATGTTCTGAGATTGATGTTGCTATGACTTTGCTATGCTTAATGCTTGTCACTAGGGCCCGAGTGCCATGATTTCAGATCTGAACCTATTATTTTTTCATCAATATATGAGAGTTCTTGATCCTATCTTGCAAGTCTATAGTCACCTATTATGTGTTATGATCCATTAACCCCCAAGTGACAATAATCGGGATACTTACCGGTGATGACCGTAGTTTGAGGAGTTCATGTATTCACTATGTGCTAATGCTTTGTTCCAGTTCTCTATTAAAAGGATGCCTTAATATCCCTTAGTTTCTATTAGGACCCCGCTGCCACGGGAGGGTAGGACAAAAGATGTCATTCAAGTTCTTTTCCATAAGCACGTATGACTATATTCGGAATACATGCCTACATTACATTGACGAATTGGAGCTAGTTCTGTGTCACCCTATGTTATGACTGTTACATGATGAACCGCATCTGGCATAATTATCCATCATTGATCCAATGCCTATGAGCTTTCAATATATTGGTTTACGCTTATTTACTTTCCGTTGCTATTGTTACAATCACTATGAAATACCAAAAACATTACTTTGCTTTCATTACTCTTTTGTTACCGTTACCATCACTATCATATTACATTGCTACTAAATACTTTGCTGCAGATACTAAGTTTCCAGGTGTGGTTGAATTGACAACTCAGCTGCTAATACTTGAGAATATTCTTTGGCTCCCCTTGTGTCGAATCAATAAATTTGGGTTGAATACTCTACCCTCGAAAGCTGTTGCGATCCCCTATACTTGTGGGTCATCATTTGCCACCCAGGCTCAAAGGGATCATTATGTTATTCATCCTGGAAACTTTTGTGTGCAGCCACAAGCCACTATGGGCTCTGGCATAGTTGAGTAAGTTGTGGAAAACCTTTCCATGATGGGCTAGCAGATGTAGGGGATTGTAGGTGTACCGACCTATCTATCGGTTAAGGGGACCTCTTCGGAAAGATTGTGTCTCGGTCATCCATTTCTGAAACATCATGTAGTGCGAGAAATTAAATGGAGGAGATCAAGTCTTGTGGGGAAAAGTCCCCGGTTATGGACATCTTGAGTATCTGGTACTTGAATTATTATGTTGATCTCCTCACCTTATTTAATTAATAATTTGTTGGGTTAATGTTAATTTGGGATTGAGTTGGGGTTACCTTCTCAATATTTTTTCAACAAACTTTGTAGTTAAATATTGTTTTAGGGAAAAATTAGCTTTATGCAAAATCAAACTTAGAGCCTCCACCAGCCAAATATGCATGTAGTGATAGCAATTATTCAGCATTGCTCTACAGTGTGAAATTGCCAGTACATTCAATGTACTGACCTGCATGGCTGCAACATCTCATGTTGTAGGATTCCTACGACGAGTAAGTGATACGTTTGGGTTACGATGTCTACACTCAACTTTGCCGTTGGTGTTGATGGGAATCCACAACTTTGTTGTTACTTTCGCTATATGGATTGAGGTAATAGTATTTACGTTACTTTATGGATGTGATTTACCTCTGTTATAAATCCTCGAGTACCGTGTGTGTCAGCATATCGATCCATGGATGACACTTAAGCACAGAGACTTGACCGTTTGAGGTCAGGTCGCTACAAGATGGTATCAGAGCACATGTTGACTATAGGACGTGACCTCTAGAAACTAGCAAGCCCATATGAAAGATTTTCTCTAAATCCTTATTTTCAAAAAGATTTTCTATCTCTCTTCTTTTCCGAGCTTTATCAAATATTCCCTTTTAGTTAGACTATACTGAGGGAGTCCTGGACTAAGGGGTCCTCGGGCGTCCGGCCTGTCGGACATGGGCCGGACTGATGGGCTATATGAAGATACAAGACCGAAGACTCTCACCCATGTCCGGATGGGACTCTCTTTGGCATGGATGGCAAGCTTGGCGTTCGGATATGAAGATTCCTTTCTCTGTAACTGACTTTTTATAACCCTAGTCCCCTCCGGTGTCTATATAAGCCGGATGGTTTAGTCCGTAGGGGCAGAGAAAATCATAATCACATAGGCTAGACTTCTAGGGTTTTATCCATTACGATCTTGAGGTAGATCAACTCTTGTAATACTCATATTCATCAAGATCAATCAAGCAGGAAGTAGGGTATTACCTCCATAGAGAGGGCCCAAACCTGGGTAAACATCGTGTCCCCTGTCTCATGTTACCATCAACCTTAGATGCATAGTTCGAGACCCCCTACCCGAGATCCGCCGGTTTTGACACCGACATTGGTGCTTTCATTGAGAGTTCTGATGTGTCGTCATCAGAAGGTTCGATGGCTCCATCCATCATCTACAACAACGTTGCCTGGGGGGATGTCTTTCTCCCTGGCCAGATCTTCGTATTCAGCGGCTTCGCACTGCGGGCCAACTCGCTTGGCCATCTAGAGCAGATCGACAGCTACGCCCCTAGCCGTTAGGTCAGGTTTGGAAGCTTGAACTACATCGCTGATATCCGCAGAGACTTGATCTTTGACGGATTTGAGCCCATGGCAGCTGCTCCCTGCCACCACAATGAACATCACCTAAATCTGTCATCGTACCATACCTAGGAGATTGCGCCTGTAAGCGCTCTAGCCCTAGATCCGGAGCAGCTTGCGCCATCCGAAGACAGGAAGCTTAACCCTGCCACGGAAGCCGCAGACTCAGCGGCGTTGGAGCCACACACAGACCCAACCTCGAGCGGGGTCTGCATCACCGGACTCCCGGATTCATCTGCGGCCACTGGTTCTGAACGACGTGCATCCGCGTCCGCCGAGAGCCTTACCAGACACCGATCGTTGAATATAGTTTCGCGGACATCTTCCAACACTCACCTTTAGGCGATGTGCTAAACTCATTAAAACCCCTCTCTTTAGCAGGGGACTCATAGCTGAATTATATCCGGTTTGAACTAGGGGCTGATGATGGGGAATTTCGCTTCCCACCCACCTCCCACTTAATAGCCACTGTCGAAGATCTAACCAACATGCTCAACTATGATTCCTGAGACATCGACGGTATGGCCGACGATGCTGAAGAAGAGCATGCCCAAAACCCTCCATTTACCGGGTGCTGGACGCCCACCTCCTCCTACGACGTATACATGGTGGACACACCAAACGAGAATAGTGGCGATGACAAGGAAGATCCAGTCTCGGACAGGCCTCCTGAAATACAGCCAAAGCGCCGACGTCAGCAGCGCCGCTCTAAGCCACGCCGCGCAAAAGACAACAATACCAACATAAACAATACTCCCGATGATGCCGAAGACAATGAAGACCCCGCCAAGCCAACCTCCGAATAGGAGAACGGGAAGATGGGAGAGTTAGCCTTGATGAACAAGCCATGAACGAAGACTTGGAGGACAACAATTACCTTCCGCTCTCTGAGGATGAGGTGAGCCTCGGCAATGAGGACTTTATCGTGCCTGACGAACCTCTCGAACAGGAGCGCTTTAAGCACCAGCTAATAGCCACTGCAAGGAGCCTGAAAAAGAAGCAGCAGCAACTTCAAACTGATCAAGATCTGCTCAACGATAGATGGACTAATGTCCTGGCAGCCGAGGAATACGGCCTCGAGCGACCACTCAAAAGTTACCCGAAGCGCAAATTACTACCTCAATTCGATGACGAGGTGCTGGAGCCCATGCCATCAGTGCACAATGCGGCTGACCGACCACCACGTGGCCGGGACAAAGCGGCAACTCAAGCCGAACACCAGCCCGTACTACCTCCTTGTAAAGGCATGGATAAAACAGCTCGGGCATGTACAAATGACCTTCAGCAGGACTTGGACTGTAGAGCAGGACATACGAGATCGATCTACGAATCGCGGTGGTGTGCCCCGACACGCGACGACGGCTATCTATTCGGACATGACAAGCCTAATCACGCACGGGCCGAATGCCGCAGACGGAATCCATCTGAGCTACGTCGCGATGTGGCCCGATATAGAGGCGCCGCACACCCTCTTTGTTTCACTGATGAAGTAATGGAGCATGAATTCCCAGAAGGGTTTAAACCGATGAATATCGAATCATACGATGGAACAACAGATCCCGTGGTATGGATTGAAGATTTTCTTCTCCATGTCCACATGGCTCGTGGTGATGATCTCCACGCCATCAAATACCTCCCATTAAAACTAAAGGGACCAGCGTGGCACTGGCTAAACAACCTTCCAGAGAACTCCGTAGGCAGCTCGGAAGACCTGGAATATGCCTTTCGCGATAACTTCCAAGGTACATATGTCCGTCCACCAGATGCCGATGACTTAAGTCACATGATCCAGCAGCCCGGAGAGTCAGAGGGGAAGCTCTGGAATAGGTTCCTAATTAAAAAGAACCAAATTGCCGATTGTCCGGACGCCGAAGCCCTCGCGGCCTTCAAACACAGCGTCCGGGATGAGTGGCTCGCCCGCCACCTCGGTCAAGAAAAACCAAAATCCATGGCAGCCCTTACCGCTCTAATGACCCACTTTTGCACGGGAGAAGACAGCTGGCTCGCTAGTAGAAGCAACAACGCCAGCGATCCGGGCACTTCTGAAGTCCGAGACGGCAACGGTAAGCCACGGCGCAATAAACACAAGTGTCGCAATAATAATGAAAGAACGCAAGGCACAATGGTCAACGCCGGATTCAACGGCTCCAAACCCGGTCAACGGAAAAGCCATTCAAGTCAAATAGTGACGAACTATCCAATCTAGACAAAATACTGGATCGGCCCTGCCAGATTCATGGCACCCCCGATAAACCAGCTACTCACACCAACATAAGTTGTTGGGTCTTCAAACAAGCCGGCAACCTTAATGCCGAACGCAAGGGGAAGGAGCCGCCCAGTGACAGCAATGACGAAGAGACTTGCCAGCCGAATACCTAGGGTCAGAAGCAATTTCCCCCCGAAGTAAAAACCGTAGACATGGTATACGTGATGCACACACCTAGAGGGGAGAGCAGGCACGCACTACGAGACGCATACGCCATAGAGTCGTTCCCCCCAAAATTTCGCCAAATCCGCCCCGAAGGTTCGGCGGCTCTGATCATCGAACCAATTATCGATGGGTTCCATCTCACGAAAGTCCTTATGGATGGCGGCAGTAGCCTTAATCTACTTTACCAAGACACTGTTCGCAAAATGGGCATCGATCCTTCAAGAATCATGCTTTGTTGTTGGCTTTTTCAGAGAAGTCATATCTGCCGGATCAACATTGTCCTTATAGAACTTCAGCTCCTTCGTTGCACAAACCGACTAAGCATAGGCCGCATCACCTTCTTCACATTCCAAAGCAATCTTTCTGCTCCCATGTATTGTGATTGTCCCCTTATGACCTGTCATCTTAAGCTGCAGATAAACATAATAGGGCCTTGCCATGAACTTAGCATAAGCCGGCCGTCCAAACAGGGCATGATATGGACTCTTGATTTTCACCACTTCAAAAGTCAATGTCTCCGATCTTGAATCATGATCATCTTCAAAAGCAACCTCTAGAGCTATCTTGCCAACTGGGTACACCGATTTACCAGGCACCACACCATGAAAAATGGTGTTCGACGGTTTAAGATTTTTATCTATCAACCCCATGCGACGGAAGGTTTCATAGTAAAGAATATTGATACCGCTCCCTCCATCCATGAGTACCTTGGTGAACTTATACCCCCAACCTGAGGTGCCACCACTAAGGCTAGATGACCCGGATTATCAACCCGGGGTGGATGCTCCTCTTGACTCCACAAAATGGGCTGTTCAGACCAGTGCAAGTAACGGGGCACCGCCGGTTCAATGGAGTTTACTGCCCTTTTATGAAGCTTCTGATCGTGCTTACATAAGCTAGTGGTGAAGACATGGCACTGCCCACTATTCAACTATTTCAAATTACTTTGATAACCCGATTGTTGCTGCAGCAGACTCCCCTGATGATTATAACCTACCTGGTTGCCTTGACTGAATTGATTACCATGTCCGGTTTGTTTGCCTTGAAATCCTGAACCGGAGCTGCCTCCACCATAACCCGGCCCATGAGAACCACCTCCTGAACCGCCGTGCGGTCCATGGTCGTATTGAAAAAGATTTGAATTTTTGAACTCCTGCATAATAAAGCAATCTTTCCAAAGGTGCGTAGCTGTCCTTTCTTTCGACCCGTGCTTTGGGCAAGGCTGGTTTAACAGGTGCTCAAGATTGGGACCTGATCCTCCACTCCGCTGGGGCGGTTTACCCTTATGGCGCTGACTAATCTCCTGGGTGTTGGTGTTAGCCACAAAATCCAAACTGCTATCCGCCTTGCGCTTACCATTGTTCCCATTACCCACCGGGTTATGCTGCTGCCCCTTGGTACTGCCATTCCTCTTTCCCTTCGCCGACCTTTTATCATCAGACTCAAGGTCCTTGGTGCTATCCGAATCGGCATACTTAACCAGAGCTGCCATAAGCGTTGCCATGTCATTGGAGTGACGGTTGAGTCTTCCCAAGTGCAGCTTCAAAGGCTTAAACCGGCAATTGCCTTCCAATGTCAAGACAGCCGTATCAGCATTGATGCGGTCTGATGAATGCAGAATAGCTGATACTCGTTTCACCCAATGGGTTGTAGACTCCCCTTCCTCTTGAACACAGGCGGCTAGGTCCATAATTGACATAGGCTTCTTACACATATCTTTGAAATTCTGGATAAACCGGCTTTTTAACTCAGCCCATGATCCAATGGAGTTAGCTGGTAAACTTTTCAGCCAGGTACGAGCCGTTCCTTCCAGCATCATGGTGAAGTACTTAGCACATGCTGCATCATCAACATCCATCATCTCCATCGCCATCTCATAGCTTTCGACCCATGATTCGGGGGGTAAATAGGCAGTGTAATTGGGCACCTTACGAGGACCCTTGAAATCCTTAGGCACCCGCATGTTGCGTAAGGCCGGGGTGAGACACGACACCCCCAAAGAACTGAAAACCACACCTGGTTCCACCGAAGTGGCTAGACGAACCGGAGTAAGCTGACGGGACGCGTATTGCGCTGCTAACTCGGCTTCTCGACGTGCCCTACCGTGATCCACCACATCCTGCGCATTAGCACCGCCGCCCTCCGGGTTATGCCCCCGCGGCGGGATATGGTTTCGTGCACTTCTTGACACAACCGGTTCATCAATATGCCTGCTGTAGCTCCGACTTGGGCGGGGGGTGGAATGAATCCTCTCGCAATTGTACGAATAAGCCTGCTGTTGGGTCAAAGCTGTCTGAAGGAGCTCTCTAGCCCATCATGTTTCAACTGCTACTGGAGACTCGCCTTCGATCAAGAGAGCTGCCAATCGTGAAGCGGCGGCAATGATGTTATCCAACGGGTTAGAGTAATGACCCGGAGGCGTTGAGACTTGTTGTGACAGGACATTGTTCTGACGAGGCGGATCCATCGTGCGTGGTTCCTGCCCCTGGTGTGTTAAATAGATTCCTGCCCTCATAAACCGGAGGCAGGTGAGACCGGTACCTTCTCCTTATGACATCATTTGATGCGCTCTGATCCAGCATAAGCCGATAAGCCTGTGCCTCTAACTCGGCCTGCTCTGCGGCCATCCTGGTGTTCTCTGTTGCCAGATCTACCTTAGCTTGAGCTATCTGGTCCTTCACCTTTGCAATCTCTGTGTTATGCTGGTCCTGATCTGCCGGATGAACCTCAGCTGCTAGCAATGTTGCCAAAGTGTCAAATAAATCGGACAATACCTGAACCGGCGGTGGTGCAGGGCCTCCTGCCACAGCTGGTGTTGCAGCTACTGAATTGGAAATTATTGCTGCTGTAGTAGAAGAATGCTGCACTGACTGTGTATCGGCCATGAAAATTGCGACTCAGCTTGGCGGATCAGAGAGGTCCGGAATACTGTCGCCATCGGAACCGCCCCTAATCCGGCCATCATATAGCTGATACAGCGACTCGGTCTCTCCGGTTGAAGACTCGTCATCAGAGTAAACGACGGTTTCGCCACCAGATACCGATCTATCCTCAAATCCCACTCCGTGGATGACTCCCACGAAGGCACGCTTTACGGTAGGCTGAACCCGGGATGGTCTTGCTCGCTAAGCCATCTCGATGATGTTGGTGCAGATGTCCGGCTTAGGGCCCGGTTCGTCGATCTTGCCAATGAAGACGTGTATTCCGCCAAAGGGGACCCGATACCCTTACTCAATCGAGCCAGCCTCGGGGCCCTAGCCTGTGTCGTCGATGTAGAGCTTGCCGCGACGACTCTTGGTCAGCCAGCCTACAGCATATCCCTTGAGTCCTTCGAAGCTGCCCTTTAAGAACTCGAAACCATCATGCGATAGCCCCACGGTGGGCGCCAACTGTCGTGGTTTTGTCACGGCAGATGTGCTAGTGAGAGGACTTAGTCATGGAGCCATCACGATGGGTTAGCTTAAAGGGGTTAAAGCGGAACAAGGGACGCAAGGAATTATACTGGTTCGGCCCCTTACGATGAAGGTAAAAGCCTAACCCAGTTGCGATGGAATTGCTAGGGTTTCGATGACCAGGGTGCAAATCCGCTTTGCCTAGCTCTCGAGTTATTGTTTGTTGTCCCTAAACCGCTGCCGGGTCGTCCCTTTATATACGCAGGTTGACACCCGACGGTTTACAGAATCCTGAGGCCGGCTCATAAACGTGCCCGGCTCAGTTTCTACCATTCCTTGTCTTACAACATAAGTTACATATCATATGGCAGTTTATGTCTACGGGCCCTGATCCGCCTTTGGGCCCTGGGCCTTCATATCAGATCTCCTCCATAAAGCGCTATACTCCTTGTCTTCATGGGCTTTAAGCATGACTAACTCATCGTTGGCATAACCTGGCCCCTCATGGCCGGTTTATACTTAGTAGTAATATCCCCAACACCTAGCGTAGAAGCTCATTGTAGGGGCTCCGTCACATTGGAAGTCGTTTTCGGTTTGCCGAACAACTTTCAAAGCGAAGGCTTGACCTTTGATATTGTCCCGTTCCACAGTAGCTATGCACTTCTGGGACGTCCCGCTTTTGCTCGTTTTAATGCGGACCCACCCTACGCCCGCGCAAAACTTAAGACACCCGGTCCATGTAGCGACATAACAATAAAGGGAAATACGGAACAATCCCTCCACACAGAGGGTCATACTACGGCTAGCACGGTCGAAGTACAAAGCAGCTTCATCAAGCCGCATATCTCATCAGCCATTAAGCCGCCGGTCTCTATTAAATGGGACTGATCAATCTCAGAGCTGGATTAGCAGTTGGGCCTCTGTCGTTCACCTCATATACCCGCGAAGTTTGTACCGCACGTACATAATTATGTACTTCAAATACCCTGGTCATCGGCAAAGGCACAATACGGACAGGCCTACAAGCACTCCCATAGCCTCCTTTTCTTTTCTTTTCTAACTATTTTTTACCTTTTACCACAGTTGGCTCAAAGACTGGTCATCTCACGGACTCTTTCGGAGTTCGGCTTCATTCAGCTACCCAAAGGCTATTCCTGTTAAGGAGTCCTTTCACCAAGGCAACGCGGCGCAGACGTGCGACAGGAGGTCCAAGTAATTCTTCGTAGACCGCACTCTTTATCTAGAGCCTATAAAGTGCCTTCTCCCTCACCCTCTGACCACCGACATGTCAAATAGCCCACGTCATGGCGTTATTATCTGTAAAATGGCAATTGACATATCAATCAGGTTCCAGTGAACATAATCCGTATTCAGTATTCATTTTTTCTAAAAGAACTGAATTTCGCTCCTTCGGTTGTTTCACACACGAACCTCGGCACAAATTGCCAGGGGCTCAATATGGGAACAAATGAATTGCCGGCAAGTCCGAACAGCTTTATGGAACAGTTCGACATCATGAGTTTGGCCTTATATGCATCAACTCTAAATCATGCCTTTGGTAAATAGTTGGGTTGCCCGGCTCCTGTGCTTACTGTTGGGGAATATAGTAATTTCAAAAATTTCCTACCCACACACAAGATCATGGTGATGCATAGCAACGAGAGGGGAGAGTATTGTCCACGTACCCTCGTAGACTGTAAGCGGAAGTGTTATGAGAACGCGGTTGATATAGTCGTACATCTTCATCATCCGACCGATCCTAGTACCGAATGCACGACACCTCCGAGTTCAGCACACGTTCAGCTTGATGACGTCCCACGAACTCCGATCCAGCAGAGCTTCGCGGGAGAGTTCCGTCAGCACGACGGTGTGATGATGGTGATGATGTTGCTATCGACGCAGGGCTTCGCCTAAGCACTGCTACGATATGATCGAGGTGGATTATGATGGAGGGGGGAACCACACACGGCTATGAACAATCAACTTGTGTGTCTTTGGCTGCCCCCACCCCCGTATATAAAGGAGCAAGGGGGGAGGCCAGCCGACCTTGGTGCGCCCCAAGGAGAGTAGGAACCTCCTCCTAGTAGGAGTAGGACTCATCCTTTCCTAGTCCTACTAGGAAGGGGCAAGGGGAAGGAAAGAGAGGGAGAGGGAGAGGGAAAGAGGCGCCGCGCCCCCCCTATCCCAATTCGGACTCCTCATGGGAGGGGCGCGCCACCTCCTGGGCTTCTGCCCTCTCTCTCCCCTCAGGCCCACTAAGGCACAATACTTCCCCGGGGGTTCCGGTAACCTCTCCGGCACTCCGGTTTTCTCCGAAACCATCGGGAACACTTCCTGTGTCCGAATATAGCCGTCCAATATATCAATCTTTACGTCTCGACCATTTCGAGACTCCTCGTCATGTCCGTGATCACATCTGAGACTCCGAACTTCCTTCGGTACATCAAAACACATAAACTCATAATACCGATCGTCACCGAACTTTAAGCGTGTGGACCCTACGGGTTCGAGAACTATGTAGACATGACCGAGACTCATCTCCGGTCAATAACCAATAGCGGAATCTGGATGCTCATATTGGTTCCTACATATTCTACAAAGATCTTTATTGGTCAAACCGCATATCAACATACGTTGTTCCCTTTGTCACTGGTATGTTACTTGCCCGAGATTCGATCGTCGGTATCCTCATGCCTAGTTCAATATCGTTACCGGGAAGTCTCTCTACTTGTTCCGTAATACATCATCCCACAACTAACTCATTAGTCACAATGCTTGCAAGTCTTATAGTGATGTGCATTACCGAGAGGGCCCATAGATACCTCTCCGACAATCGGAGTGACAAATCCTAATCTCGATCTATGCCAACTCAACAAGCACCATCGGTGACACCTGTAGAGCACCTTTATAATCATGCAGTTACATTGTGATGTTTGGTAGCACACAAAGTGTTCCTCCGATACTCGGGAGTTGCATAATCTCATAGTCATAGGAACATGTATAAGTCATGAAGAATGCAATAGCAACAAACTAAACGATCATCGTGCTAAGCTAACGGATGGGTCAAGTCAATCACATCATTCTCTAATGATGTGATCCCGTTAATCAAATGACAACTCATGTCTATGGTTAGGAAACATAACCATCATTAATTCAATGAGCTAGTCAAGTAGAGGCAAACTAGTGACACTCTGTTTGTCTATGTATTCAGACATGTACTAAGTTTCCGGTTAATTCAATTCTAGCCTGAATAATAAACATTTATCATGATATAAGGAAATATAAATAACAACTTTATTATTGCCTCTAGGGCATATTTCCTTCAGTCTCCCACTTCCACTAGAGTCCATAATCTAGATTACACAGTAATGATTCTAACACCCACAAAGTCTTGGTGTTGATCATGTTTTGCTCGTGAGAGAGGCTTAGTCAACGGTTCTGCAACATTCAGATCCGTATGTATCTTGCAAATATCTATGTCTCCCTCCTTGACTTGACCGCGGATGGAATTTAAGCGTCTCTTGATGTGCTTGATTCTTTTGTGAAATCTGGATTCCTTTGACAAGGCAATTGGACCAGTATTGTCACAAAGATTTTCATTGGACTCGATGCACTAGGTATGACACCTAGATCGGATATGAACTCCTTCATCCAGACTCCTTCATTTGCTGCTTCCGAAGCAGCTATGTACTCCGCTTCAGACGTAGATCCCGCCACGACGCTTTGCTTAGAACTGCACCAACTGACAGCTCCACCATTCAATAAAAATACATATCCGGTTTGTGACTTGCAGTCATCCGGATCAATGTCAAAGCTTTCATCGACGTAACCATTTACGACGAGCTCTTTGTCACCGCCATAAACGAGAAACATATCCTTAGTCCTTTTCAGGTATTTCAGGATGTTCTTGACCACTGTCCAGTGATCCACTCCTGGATTACTTTGGTACCTCCCTGCTAAACTAATAGCAAGGCACACGTCAGGTCTGGTACACAGCATTGCATACATGATAGAGCCTATGGCTGAAGCATAGGGAACATCTTTCATTTTCTTTGTATCTTCTGCAGTGGTCGGGCATTGAGTCTGAGTCAACTTCACACCTTGTAACACAGGCAAGAACCATTTCTTTGCTTGATCCATTTTGAACTTCTTCAAAACTTTATCAAGGTATGTGCTTTGTGAAACTCCAATTAAGCGTCTCGATCTATCTCTATAGATCTTGATGCCCAATATATAAGCAACTTCACTGAGGTCTTTCATTGAAAATCTCCTGTTCAAGTATCCTTTTATGCAATCCAAAAATTCTATATCATTTCCAATCAGTAAATATGTCATCCACATATAATATTAGAAATGCTACAGAGCTCCCACTCACTTTCTTGCAAATACAGGCTTCTCCAAAAGTCTGTATAAAACCATATGCTTTGATCACACTATCAAAACGTTTATTCCAACTCCGAGATGCTTGATACGTCTCCGACGTATCTATAATTTTTGATTGCTCCATGCTATATTATCTACTATTTTGGACATTATTGGGCTTTATTATCCACTTTTATATTATTTTTGGGACTAACCTATTAACCGGCGGCCCAACCCAGAATTGCTGTTTTTTGCCTGTTTTAGGGTTTCGAAGAAAAGGAATATCAAACGGAGTCCAAATGGAATGAAACCTTTGGGAACGTGATTTTCTCATCGAATACAATTCAGGAGACTTGGACCCTACGTCAAGACACGTAATAGGAGGCCACGAGGTAGGGGGGCGCGCCTACCCCCCAGGCGCGCCCTCCACCCTCGTGGCCCCCCTGTTGCTCCACCGACGTACTTCTTCCTCCTATATATACCCACGTACCCCCAAACGATCAGAGACGGATCCAAAACCCTAATTCCACTGCCGTAACTTTCTGTATCCACGAGATCCCATCTGGGGGCCTGTTCCGGAGCTCCGCTAGAGGGGGCATCGATCACGGAGGGCTTCTACATGAACACCATAGCCCATCCGATGAAGTGTGAGTAGTTTACCTTAGACCTACGGGTCCATTGTTAGTAGCTAGATGGCTTCTTCTCTCTTTTTGGATCTCAATACAATGTTCTCCCCCTCTCTTGTGGAGATCTATTCGATGTAATCTTCTTTTTGCGGTGTGTTTGTTGAGACCGATGAATTGTGGGTTTATGATCAAGTCTATATATGAATATTATTTGAATCTTCTCTGAATTCTTTTATGTATGATTGGTTATCTTTGCAAGTCTCTTCGAATTATTAGTTTTGTTTGGCCTACTAGATTGATCTTTCTTGCAATGGGAGAAGTGATTAGCTTTGGGTTCAATCTTGCGGTGTCCTTTCCCGGTGACAGTAAGGGCAGCAAGGCACGTATTGTATTGTTGCCATCGAGGATAACAAGATGGGGTTTTCTTCATATTGCATGAGTCTATCCCTCTACATCATGTCATCTTGCTTAAGGTGTTACTCTTTTTTAACTTAATACTCTAGATGCATGCTGGATAGCGGTCGATGAGTGGAGTAATAGTAGTAGATGCAGGCAGGAGTCGGTCTACTTGTTTCGGACGTGATGCCTATATACATGATCATACCTAGATATTCTCATAACTATGCTAAGTTCTGTCAATTGCTCAATAGTAATTTATTCACCCACCGGAGAATACTTATGCTCTCGAGAGAAGCCACTAGTGGAACCTATGGCCCCCGGGTCTATATTTATCATATCAATCTCCTACTACTTAGTTATTTACTTTGCTATTTACTTTTCCTTTATTTTACTTTGCATCTTTATCATAAAAATAGCAAAAATATTATCTTATCATATCTATCAGATCTCACTCTCGTAAGTGGCCCTATAGGGATTGACAACCCCTATTTGCATTGGTTGCGAGGATTTGTTTGTTTTGTGCAGGTGCGAGGGACTCGCGCGTAGCCTCCTACTGGATTGATACCCTGGTTCTCACAAACTGAGGGAAATACTTACGCTACTTTGCTGCATCATCCCTTCCTCTTCGGGGAAAACCAACGCAGTGCTAAAAGAGGTAGCAAGAAGGATTTCTGGCGCCGTTGCCGGGGAGGTCTACGCAAAAGTCAACATACCAAGTACCCATCACATACCCTTATCTCCCGCATTACATTATTTGCCATTTGCCTCTCATTTTCCTCTCCTCCACTTCACCCTTGCCGTTTTATTTGCCCTCTCTCTCTCTCTATCCTCCCTCTATTTGCCTCTTTTTGCCCGCTTGCTTTTTGTTTGCTTTTGTGTTAGTTTGTTTGCTTGTCGTTATGGCTAGTTCTTTACCTTCTGCCTCTATGTCTAAAATTGGGGATACTATTGTCGATACTAATTTTGATGCTCCTACTAAAGAACCCACTATCTCACATATAAAAAGATTCCGTGTTGGTAGTGGTAATATTATTGGAAAAGGAGTTGTTCAAGATTTCTTTACTTGTGCCGGTGCTTTACCCTCTATGGGTAGTTCTATCCTTCATAGAACTAGTAGTCTTGCGGACGCTATTGCCATGCTTATAGTTGAACTTGAAAGGCAATTCATGCACTTGAATCCTTCCATACAAAGGATTTCCTAGAATTTTCTAATATTGAGCATTCTTCTGTTAAGCGTGCCGTACTATCTTTTTGGCTCATGAGTTTCGATTCATAATAAAAGAGGCCAAAGAAATTTTTGCGCATTATAGGGTGGACGCTTGCCGTCCTCCCATAGAGGCCATCCTCTTTGATCAAGAAGAAATAATGTGTTTTCAATCTCTAGACTATGTTGCTTTCAATGAAAATCTTAGAAAAAGAGTGCCTACCAATGTTTTAGTTGATAGAATTTCTGAACTTAATGATGATTTGGCTATTCGAAATAATGAATTGGGATATTCTCTTGAATATAGGCTCACAAAGTTCTGTCAAAAGAATGCTTATAATGATGAATTGGTTGTGCAATATGAAGGACCGAAGGAGGAACCTATACCTCCCAAGGTTGATCTTGGAGACTTTTGTCCCAATAAATTTAGCCTTTTTGATTACTTTTTCTTGCCTCAAAGAAAACTTTCTGCTGAACGTAGAGAATATGAAATGAGTTTTAATAATGTATCTTACTATTATGGCAATACCTAGATCTATTCTTGCTTGTTATGCCTAGCTAGGGGTGTTAAATGATAGCGCTTGTTGGGAGGCAAACAAATTTTATTTTTATATCTTGCTTTTTGCTCCTGTTTAGTAATAAATAAATAAATTATCTAGCCTCTGTTTTGGTTGTGTTTTTTGTGTTTAATTAGTGTTTGTGCCAAGTAGAACCGTTGGGAAGACTTGGGGAAAGTCTTGTTGAACTTGCTGTAAAAAACAGAAACTTTAGCGCTCACGAGAACTGCTGTCACTGTTATTTGGAAAGTGATATTTAGTTAATTCTTTTTGCAGATGATTAATAGGTAAATTCCTCACGTCCAGAAATTTATTTTCGAATTTTTGGTGTTCCAGATCTTGCGCTAGGTACAGATTACTACAGACTGTTCTGTTTTTGACAGATTCTGTTTTTCGTGTGTTGTTTGCTTATTTTGATGAATCTATGGCTAGTAAAATAGTTTATAAACCAAAGAGAAGTTGGAATACAGTAGGTATAACACCCATATAAATAAATAAACCAAAGAGAAGTTGGAATACAGTAGTACCTTGAAGTGGTCTTTTGTTTTCTTTCGCTAACGGAGCTCACGAGATTTTCTACTTTAAGTTTTGTGTTGTGATGTTTTCATGTTTTGGGTAAAGATTTGATGGATTATGGAACAAGGAGTGGCAAGAGCCTAAGCTTGGGGATGCCCATGGCACCCCCAAGATAATCTAAGGACACCTAAAATCCATAGCTTGGGGATGCCCCGGAAGGTATCCCCTCTTTCGTCTACTTCTATCGGTAACTTTACTTCGAGCTATATTTTTTATTCCCCACATGATATGTGTTTTGCTTGGAGCGTCTTGTATGATTTGAGTCTTTTCTTATTAGTTTACCACAATCATCCTTCCTGTACACACCTTTTGAGAGAGCCATATATGATTTGGAATTTTTTAGAATATTCTATGTGCTTCGCTTATATCTTTTGAGTTATATAATTTTGCTCTAGTGCTTCACTTATATCTTTTAGAGCACGGTGGTGGATTTGATTTATAGAAACTATTGATCTCTCATGCTTCACTTAGATTATTTTGAGAGTCTTAATATCATGGTAATTTTCTTACAATCCTAATATGCTTGGTATGCAAGATTAATAATAAAACTTTCTTATGAGTGTGTTGAATACTAAGAGAAGTTTGATGCTTGATGATTGTTTTGAGACATGGAGGTAATAATATCAAAGTCGTGCTAGTTGAGTAGTTTTGAAATTGAGAAATACTTGTGTTGAGGTTTGCAAGTCCCGTAGCATGCACGTATGGTAAATGTTATGAAACAAATTTGAAACATGAGGTGTTATTTGATTGTCTTCCTTATGAGTGGCGGTCGGGGACGAGCGATGGTCTTTTCCTACCAATATATCCCCCTAGGAGCATGCGCGTAGTACCAAGGTTTTTGATGACTTGTATATTTTTGCAATAAGTATGTGAGTTCTTTATGACTAATGTTGAGTCCATGGATTATACACACTCTTACCCTTACATCCTTGCTAGCCTCTTCGGTACCGTGCATTGCCCTTTCTCACATTGAGAGTTGGCGCAAACTTCGCCGGTGCATCCAAACCCCGTGATATGATACGCTCTTTCACACATAAACCTCCTTATATATTCCTCAAAACAACCACCATAACTACCTATTATGGCATTTCCATAGCCATTCCGAGATATATTGCCATGCAACTTTCCATCATTCCGTTCATCATGACACATTCATCATTGTCATATTGCTTAGCATGGTAATGTAGTTGACATAGTATTTGTGGCAAAGCCACCGTTCATAATTGTTTCATACATGTCACTCTTGGTCCATTGCATATCCTGGTACACCGCCGGAGGCATTCATATAGAGTCATCTTTGTTCTAGTATCAAGTTGTAATCATTGAGTTGTAAATAAATAGAAGTGTGATGATCATCATTTTCTAGAGCATTGTCCCAAGTGAGGAATACAAAAAAAAGAGAAAGTCCATAAAAAAGAGAAAAGGCCCAAAAAAAGAGAAAAAATGAGAGAAAAAGAGAGAAGGGACAATGCTACTATCCTTTTCCACACTTGTGCTTCAAAGTAGCACCATAATCTTCATGATAGAGAGTCTCTTGTTTTGTCACTTTCATATACTAGTGGGAATTTTTCATTATAGAACTTGGCTTGTATATTCCAACAATGGGCCTCCTCAAGTGCCCTAGGTCTTCGTGAGCAAGGAAGTTGGATGCACACCCACTTAGTTTCTTTTGTTGAGCTTTCATACGTTTATAGCTCTAGTGCATCCGTTGCATGGCAATCCCTACTCCTTGCATTAACATCAATCGATGGGCATCTCCATAGCCCATTGATTAGCCTCGTTGATGTCTATTCCACCCATAGTGCTATATCCATGGCTCGCGCTCATGTATTGCGTGAAAGTTTATAGGTTTGAGATTACTAAAGTATGAAACAATTCCTTGGCCTGTCATCGGGGTTGTGCATGATGAGAGCATTCTTGTGTCATGAAAATGGAGCATGACTAAACTATATGATTTTTTAGGGATGAAGTTTCTTTGGCCATGTTATTTTGAGAAGACATAATTGCTTAGTTAGTATGCTTGAAGTACTATCATTTTTATGTCAATATGAACTTTTGTCTTGAATCTTTCGAATCTGAATATTCATACCACAATTAAGAAGAATTACATTAAAATTATGCCAAGTAGCACTCCACATTAAAAATTCTATTTTTATCATTTACCTACTCGAGGACGAGCAGGAATTAAGCTTGGGGATGCTTGATACGTCTCCAACGCATCTATAATTTTTGACTGCTTCATGCTATATTATCTACTATTTTGGACATTATTGGGCTTTATTATCCACTTTTATATTATTTTTGGGACTAACCTATTAACCGAAGGCCCAGCCCAGAATTGTTGTTTTTTGCCTGTTTTAGGGTTTCGAAGAAAAGGAATATCAAATGGAGTCCAAACGGAATGAAACCTTCGGGAACGTGATTTTCTCATCGAATACAACTCAGGAGACTTGGACCCTACGTCAAGACACGTAACAGGAGGCCACGAGGTAGGGGGGCGCGCCTACCCCCCCAGGCGCGCCATCCACCCTCGTGGGCCCCCTGTTGCTCCACCTACGTACTTCTTCCTCCTCTATATACCCATGTACCCCCAAACGATCAGATACGGAGCCAAAAGCCTAATTCCACTGCCGTAACTTTCTGTATCCACGAGATCCCATCTTGGGGCCTGTTCCGGAGCTCCGCCGGAGGGGGCATCGATCATGGAGGGCTTCTACATCAACACCATAGCCCCTCCGATGAAGTGTGAGTAGTTTTCCTCAGACCTACGGGTCCATAGTTAGTAGCTAGATGGCTTCTTCTCTCGTTTTGGATCTCAATACAATGTTCTCCCCCTCTCTTGTGGATATCTATTCGATGTAATCTTCTTTTTGCGGTGTGTTTGTTGAGATCGATGAATTGTGGGTTTATGATTAAGTCTATCTATGAATAATATTTGAATCTTCTCTGAATTCTTTTATGTATGATTGGTTATCTTTGCAAGTCTCTTCGAATTATCAGTTTGGTTTGGCCTACTAGATTGATCTTTCTTGCAATGGGAGAAGTGCTTAGCTTTGGGTTCAATCTTGTGGTGTCCTTTCCCGGTGACAGTAAGGGCAGCAAGGCACGTATTGTATTGTTGCCATTGAGGATAACAAGATGGGGTTTTCTTCATATTGCATGAGTCTATCCATCTACATCATGTCATCTTGCTTAAGGCGTTACTCTGTTTTTAACTTAATACTCTAGATGCATGCTGGATAGCGGTCGATGAGTGGAGTAATAGTAGTAGATGCAGACAGGAGTCGGTCTACTTGTCTCGGACATGATGCCTATATACATGATCATACCTAGATATTCTCATAACTATGCTCAATTCTGTCAATTGCTCAACAGCAATTTGTTCACCCACCGTAGAATACTTATGCTCTCGAGAGAAGCCACTAGTGAAACCTATGGCCCCCGGGTCTATCTTTATCATATCAATCTCCTACTACTTAGTTATTTACTTTGCTATTTACTTTGCCTTTATTTTACTTTGCATCTTTATCATAAAAATACCAAAAATATTATCTTATCATATCTATCAGATCTCACTCTCCTAAGTGGCCCTATAGGGATTGACAACCGCTATTTGCGTTGGTTGCGAGGATTCATTTGTTTTGTGCAGGTGCGAGGGACTCGCGCGTAGCCTCCTACTGGATTGATACCTTGGTTCTCAAAAACTGAGGGAAATACTTACGCTACTTTGCTGCATCATCCCTTCCTCTTCGGGGAAAACCAACGCAGTGCTAAAAGAGGTAGCAATGCTTGCACCAGTCCATAGATGGATCGCTGCAGCTTGCACACTTTGTTAGCACGCTTTGGATCGATAAATCCTCCAGGTTGCATCATATACAACTCTTCTTCCAGAAATCCATTCAGGAATGCAGTCTTTACATCCATTTGCCAAATTTCATAATCATAAGATGCGGCAATTGCTAACATGATTCGGACGGACTTAAGCATCGCTATGGGTGAGAAGGTCTCATCGTAGTCAAATCCTTGAACTTGTCGAAAACCTTTCGCAACAAGTCGAGCTTTGTAGACAGTAACATTACCGTCAGCGTCAGTCTTCTGCTTGAAGGTCCATTTATTCTCGATGGCTTGCCGATCATCGGGCAAGTCAACCAAAGTCCACACTTTTTTCTCATACATGGATCCCATCTCAGATTTCATGGCCTCAAGCCATTTTGCGGAATCTGGGCGCGTCATTGCTTCCTCGTAGTTCGTAGGTTCATCATGGTCAAGCAACATGACCTCCAGAATAGGATTGCCGTACCATTCTGATGCGTATCTTACTCTGGTTGACCTACGAGGTTCGGTAGTAACTTGATCTGAAGTTACATGATCTTCATCATTAGCTTCCTCACAAATTGGTGTAGGAGTCACATGAACAGATTTCTGTGATGAATTACGTTCCAATAAGGGAGCAGGTACAATTACCTCATCAAGTTCTACTTTCCTCCCACTCACTTCTTTCGAGAGAAACTCCTTCTCTAGAAAGGATCCATTCTTAGCAACGAATGTCTTGCCTTCGGATCTGTGATAGAAGGTGTACCCAACAGTCTCCTATGGGTATCCTATGAAGACACATTTCTCCAATTTGGGTTTGAGCTTATTAGGTTGAAGATTTTCACATAAGCATCGCAGCCCCGAACTTTAAGAAATGACAACTTTGGTTTCTTGCCAAACAATAGTTCATAAGGCGTTGTCTCAACGGATTTAGATGGTGCCCTATTAATGTGAATGCATCCGTCTCTAAAGCATAACCCCAAAACGATAGCGTTAAATCAGTAAGAGACATCATAGATTGTACCATATCTAGTAAAGTACGATTACGACGTTCGGACACACCATTACGCTGTGGTGTTCCAGGTGGCATGAGTTGGGAAACTATTCCGCATTGTTTCAAATGAAGACCAAACTCACAACTCAAATATTCTCCTCCACGATCAAATAGTAGAAACTTTATTTTCTTGTTACGATGATTTTCCACTTCACTCTGAAATTCTTTGAACTTTTCAAATGTTTCAGACTTATGTTTCATCAAGTAGATATACCCATATCTACTCAAATCATCTGTGAAGGTGAGAAAATAATGATACCCGCCGCGAGCCTCAACATTCATCGGGGCCACATACATCAGTATGTATGATTTCCAACAAATGTGTTGCTCGCTCCATAGTTCCAGAGAACGGCGTTTTAGTCATCTTGCCCATGAGGCATGGTTCACAAGTACCAAGTGATTCCAAAAGTCCATCCGAATGGAGTTTCTTAATGCGCTTTACACCAATATGACCTAAATGGCAGTGCCACAAATAAGTTGCACTATCATTACCAACTCTGCATCTTTTAGCTTCAATACTATGAATATGTGTATCACTACTATCGAGATTCATCATAAATAGACCACTCTTCAAGGCTGCATGACCATAAAAGATATTACTCATATAAATAGAACAACCATTATTCTCTGATTTAAATGAATAATCATCTCACATCAAACAAGATCCAGATATAATGTTCATGCTCAACGCTAGCACCAAATAACAATTATTTAGGTCTAAAACTAACCCCGAAGGTAGATGTAGAGGTAGCGTGCCGACCGTGATCACATTGACTTTCGAACCATTTCTCACACGCATCGTCACCTCGTCGTTAGCCAATCTTCACTTAATCCATAGCCCCTATTTCGAGTTCCAAATATTAGCAACAGAACCAGTATCAAATACCCAGGTGCTACTACGAGCATTATTAAGGTACACATCAATAACATGTATATCACATATACCTTTGTTCACCTTCCATCCTTCTTATCCGCCAAATACTTGGGCCAGTTCTGCTTCTAGTGACCATTCCCTTTGTAGTAGAAGCACTCAGTCTCAGGTTTAGGTCCAGACTTGGGCTTCTTCACTTGATCAGCAACTTGCTTGCCATTCTTCTTGAAGTTCCCCTTCTTCCTTTTACCCTTTTTCTTGAAACTGGTGGTCTTGTTGACCATCAACACTTGATGCTCCTTCTGGATTTCTACCTCCGCAGCCTTTAGCATTGCGAAGAGCTCGGGAATCGTCTTATCCATCCCTTGCATATTATAGTTCAGCATGAAGCTCTTGTAGCTTGGTGGCAGTGATTGAAGAACTCTGTCAATGACACTATCAATAGGAAGATTAACTCCTAGTTGAGTCAAGTGGTTGTGGTACCCAGACATTGTGAGTATATGTTCACTGACAGAACAATTCTCCTCCATCTTGCAGCTGTAGAACTTATTAGAGACTTTATATCTCTCAATCCGGGCATTTGCTTGAAATATTAACTTCAACTCCTGGAACATCTCATATGCTCCATGACATTCAAAACGTCGTTGAATTCCCGGTTCTAAGCCGTAAAGCATGGCACACTGAACTATCGAGTAGTCATCAGCTTTGCTCTACCAGACGTTCATAACATCGGGCGTTGCTCCTACGGCGGGTTTTGAACCTAGTGGTGCTTCCAGGATGTAATTCTTCTGTGTAGCAATGAGGATAATCCTCAAGTTACGGACCAAGTCCATGTAATTTCTACCATCATCTTTCAACTTTGCTTTCTCAAGGAACGCATTAAAATTCAACGGAACAACAACACGGTCCATCTATCTACAACAACATAGACATGCAAAATAACATCAGCTACTAAGTTCATGATAAATTAAAGTTCAATTAATCATACTACTTAAGAACTCCCACTTAGACAGACATCCCTCTAATCACCTAAGTGATCACGTGATCCATATCAACTAAACCATGTTCGGTCATCACGTGAGATGGAGTAGTTTTCAATGGTGAACATCACTATGTTGATCATATCTACTATATGATTCACGCTCGACATTTCAGTCTCAGTGTTCCGAGGCCATATCTGCATATGCTAGGCTCTTCAAGTTTAACCCAAGTATTCTGCGTGTGCAAAACAGGCTTCCACCCGTTGTATGTGAATGTAGAGCTTATCACACCCGATCATCACGTGGTGTCTTGGCACGACGAACTTTCGCAACGGTGCATACTCAGGGAGACCACTTATACCTTGATATTTAGTGAGAGATCATCATATAATGCTACCATCGATCTAAGAAAAATAAGATGCATAAAAGATAAACATCACATGCAATCAATATAAGTGATATGATATGGCCATCATCATCTTATGCCTGTGATCTCCATCTCCAAAGCACCGTCATGATCACCATCATCACCGGCTTGACACCTTGATCTCCATCAAAGCATCGTTGTCGTCACGCCAACTATTGCCTCCATGACTATCGCTACCACTTAGTGATAAAGCAAAGCAATTACATGGCGATTGCATTTCATACAATAAAGCAACAACCATATGACTCCTGCCAGTCGCCGATAACTGTGTTACAAAAAATGATCATCTCATACAATAAAAATTTAGCATCATGTCTTGACCATATCACATCACAACATGCCCTGCAAAAACAAGTTAGATGTCTTCTACTTTGTTGTTGCAAGTTTTACGTGGCTGCAATGCGCTGAGCAAGAACCGTTCTTACCTACGCATCAAAAACCACAATGCGACATAGTGATTGCCTTCTGATCTTCAGAAAGAACCCTGTTCATTGAATCTGATTCAACTAAAGCTGGAGAAACAGACACCCACTAGCCACCTGTGTGCGAAGCATGTCGGTAGAACCAGACTCGTGTAAGCATACACGTAATGTCGGTCTGGGCTGCTTCATCCAACAATGTCGCTAAATCAAGAATCAACTAGTGGCGGCAAGTAATATGTATATACCCACGCCCACAACTCCTCTCTGTTCTACTCGTGCATATAACATCTACGGACAAACCTGGCTCTAATAGCACTGTTGGGGAACACAGTAATTTCAAAATTTTCCTACGCACACGCAAGATCATGGTGATGCATAGCAACGAGAGGGGAGAGTATCGTCCATGTACTCTCATAGACCGTAAGCGGAAGCGTTATGAGAACGCGGTCGATGTAGTCATGCGTCTTCACGATGCGACCGATCCTAGCACCGAATGCACAACATGTAACATCCCAAATTTTCAATTTGGAATGTTATACAATAGATCATCATTGCATATCATATTTATTTGTATTTTGGTTGATCCTAGAAATTTCACGCAACTCAAGGACCCTCGGAGAGAGTTGGGGATTTCGTTATTTTCATATTTGAGTTTTCTCAAATTTTGAAAATAGGATCATTTGATTTTATTTATTTTATCTTCAATTATTTCTATTATAAAATTATGAGAGAGGGAATAAAATGACTTTCCCAAAATAAAGGAATATTGAGGATTTAATAGAAAATCAAATAAGATTTTATTTTGGTTTTATTTGCTATTTTATTTGAATTTAGGAAAAATTGCACGTTTTCAAAAATTACATTTAGGGCCAAGAAAATGTTCGTCCTGTTCTAAATATTTTATTTAGACGGAGAAAATTTGTTTTGGCATTTTTAGATTTTTATTTATTTTTCTAGAAATTTTTTAGTTGCAACAATATTGTTTTAAAAAAAAACCCCGCGCCCGACTGGGCCGAAGGCCCAGCCGAGCCGGCCCAGCTGCCGCCGCCTCCCGCAAGCCGGATCGGGACCTGAGTCCCGATCGCCGCCACCGCCGTGTCCATGGAGGACTCGCCTCCCGAGGCCGCCCCCTTCCCAAGTTGGCCGCCCCCCTTTATAACCCCGTCGGAGCCCCCTGGAGCCCCGAGCCACCACTGCCGCCCCCCACGCCGCCCGCGCCGCCGCAAGCCGCCGCCCGCGCAGCCGCCGCCTGGAGCCCCGTCGGAGTTTCACCAGAGCTCGAGCCGAGGTAGCCGCCGCCGCCCGGTTTTCTGAGAAAAACCGCTTAGTCTTTTTAAAAAAAACCCAAGTTTTTGTTTTTTTAAATAGATCGGTTTTTCTCCGGTTTATTTATTTAGCGAGCGTTCGCTCGTTCGTTCGTTTTAACGAACTCGTTCATCATTTAGTTCTAGTGAAGGAACGTTCATTCGTTAACCTGTTCGTCATTTTTCTTTTTCTCGGATTATATCCGCGATTTTTCTGATCGCGATTCCTGATCCGATTTTCGTTCTAGTATAACTTTTCACTCGTTTATCGGAATCAGGCGATTCAAGCGCCTGGAGTTGCGTCTCGAAACCCTCTTTCCGTTTAACCAACTCAAACAAGTTTTTGCCTCAGTAAAATTTGACCTAGATTCAGATTAGTAAACAGAGCTTGTTTCTTTTGCCGTTTGTCTTTCGTTGCTTCGTTCGATTTGTTTCTTTTTGCCAACCGGAGTTCTTAAGTTGAACTTTCTGGTTAGATCTCTTATTCGAGTTTTACCTATGCATTAGATGAGTACTTATTGTATGCTTGTTTGTTTGCGATAGAGTATCCGGAGTGCGCCGCTTGCTACTTCGAATCGCTGGGTTTCACGGATCATCAGCAAGGCAAGTAACACTTTGATCATACTTTCTATTACCCAGTTTTATTGCATTAGATCAACCCTCACACATTGCATGTTTAGGATCTAATTAAATTGTGGGTTTGAGAAGTAGTTGAGGTAGTACCTATCACCTATTTTATTATCAAACTTTTGGGGAGTTACTTCTACGTCTGCTTTTAAGCCATGCTACGCTAGTAGACGTGGATTGGGTGAGTGAAGACCATGACAGATCTGAGTTTGATAATTTAATGGTTTACTTAAGGTGGCAACTTAAATACACATCTGGGTGGATTCAGGCACCTGGGTATTCTAGCGACTGCCTGTTTTTCTTTTGGACCGCCACCCAGGCTCAAAGGGATCATGAGAGTATTCACACTAGAAACTTCCTTGTGCAGCCACAAGGTATTATGGGCTCTAGCATAGTTGACTAAGCCGTGCGAACTTTTATAGTGGTAGACTAGCAGATGTAGGGGATGTAGATTGGTACGGTCTACCCGTCCGTAAGTTGCTAGCGCTTCTGAAAGACTATGTATCGGTCATCCGTTTCTCAAACACCGTGTAGTGCGAGAATCTCAACGGAGGAGATTGAGTCTTGTGGGGAAAAGTGCGCAAACCTCTGCAGAGTGTATAAACTAATCATGATTAGCCGTGTCCCTGGTTATGGACATCTTGAGTATCTAGTTCTTGGATTATCATGTGAATCTCATCATGTTACTCTAATTAATTTTGTTGGGTTTTAATGATGATGCTTAATTGGGATTGTGAATGCTGTCAACCATTCTCAATGTTTAACAACTACCATGATAGTTAAATAAAAATTTATTCCTTTGCAGTAGGGAAAAATTGGCTTTACACAAAACTGTAACCATAGAGCTTTCTACCAGCCAAATATGCATATAGAATAGCCTTATTCTTTCATTGTTCTCTATGTGTTACATTGCCAGCATATTCCATGTGCTGACCCGTTTTTGGGATGCAACGTTCATATTGCAGACTTTTCAGATGACGAGTAAGGTGCCTTTTAGGTTGTGGTTCTATACTCAGTGATGCCGTTGGAGTTGATGGACTCACTTATCTTCCAAGCCTTCACTGTTATCGTTATTAGATGGCCTTAAGCCATATTTATTGTAATAAGTTCTCTTATAAATCCTTCAAGTACTGTGTGGTGTCAGCATTACTGATCCAGGGATGACACCTGAGCATAGCGATTGGACTGTTTGAGGTCTGGTCGCTACAAGATGGTATTAGAACACACGCTGACTGTAGGACACGACCACTAAGATAAAGCCCTAGATCACTACTCTCTTCTCATTCTGACTCCTCATCTTTTCTACTCTTTTAGGATGGCGGATGCAAGGAACAAGTTCACCCAGCCGGATGAAGATACACCCTTTGGATGTCACTTGAAGGAAGTCACTAGATATCTAAACATAGGAGTACCAAGTTTCACCGGAACCTACAACGCCACTTTACCGGAAGAAGAGCGCTGGATGATTCAAGTTCAAGTTCCAGGAAGGACGTTCATGCCAGTCACTGAGCCCATAGAGTTTTCTTTTGATGCACCAACCTGGAGTCTAGGAAAGAGCACGACAGCTCACATCGCCATGGGATGCATTGGAGAAGTTTACCGCAATGATCTCAAGGATACTATCTACCAAATTTGTGGGCACCGAGATGAGAACTGGGAGATGATCAGCACCAGGAAGGATAGATCAATTGCAGCGTTTATCCAGGAGTTAAACCAGCACATTCGACGGCAGGAGAACCAGATGTGTGCCGACATGATAGATCTGAAGAAGGCGAGGACAAGAATCAAGGAACTGGAGGAAGAACTCAAGGCTACACGTGAAGATTATGAAGAGGAAATCGAAGTATTAGTGGAGAAGAATGACGATCTGATCAAGAAGATTGGAATATTTATGGGAGACCCCACACCAGTAGAAGAAGATGAAGAACCCAAGGAGATTCGCCTGGAAGACTACATCATCATCATCGACACCGACTCAGATCTAGATGATAGTGATGATGACTATGTTGATGAAGGTGGAGTAGATATCATGGAGTCTGCAACCGAAGAATATTTCTAGTAGACCACCTCATCAGTAGTAGTAGTCCACCATGTAAATATAGTAGTCCGAGCACTTTTGCGATAGTTAGATCGATTGTATGCCCTTGTTTGATTGAATGAAGTGAATTGTTTGCTTTTGCCTCATGTGCATATGGGTAGTGTTTTCTCTCTAGACCCCTCTCTATTCTTAAATCTCATCTTTTCTAAACCCGCAGATGCCTCCAAGACGTGACCCCGGATTTACCTTCCCACCGGAGCTCACCCAGTTGATCCAGCAGCAGAACACATTGATGCAGTTGCTAGTCCAGAACCAGAATCAAGGGAACAACAACAACAAGCCACCACCACCACCACCTGTTGATCACTTAGCCCGTTTTCTTAGGCTGAATCCGCCGGTGTTTTCGAGTAGCACCGAGCCGATAGTAGCAGATGATTGGCTCTGCAAGACAGCAAGGGAGTTGACCATGGCAGGATGCACAGATGCAGAAAAGGTGAAGCTTGTCGCACATCAGCTTGAAGGACCCGCAGCATCATGGTGGGAGAATTTCACAGCCACTTTCCCCGTCGACACTGTCACATGGGACCAGTTCCAGCAGGCTTTCTGTACTACCAATGTTTTAGCAGGATCTATGGCCATGAAGAAGCATGAGTTTTGCAACTTGCGCCAAGGAGGACGGACAGTTGGCCAGTATGTGGAGGATTCTAGTAAGCTAGCACGTTATGCCCCAGATGATGTTGCTACGGATGTAGCTAAACAGGAGAAGTTTCTGGAAGGACTGAATGATGAGTTGAGCATGCAGTTGATGGTAGCAACCTTCAACAACTACCAGGAGTTGGTAGACCATGCTCTCATGATTGAAGGGAAGCAGCAGCAAATTAAGAACCGCAAGAGAAAGTATCACTAGTAGAAAAAGGGTCAAATGTGAAGCACATTAGTGCCAGTTTGAATTTGAGCCGGCACTAATGTGTGCATTAGTGTCGGTTCCAACGGCTAGCCGGCCGCTCTCATTAGTACCGGTTCGTGGCGAACCTTTAGCACCGGTTCGTGCCACGAACCGGTACTAAAGTGAGTGGTGGCAGGATGTTGTCAGTCTGGGGCCCCTCCAGCACCTTTAGTACCAGGTCGTATCACGAACTGGTACTAAAGGTCATCCTACATAGACCCTTCGTCCACCCGAGCTCGCTCTGTTCTTCCCCTTTCCCCTCTCCTCTCTATTCTTTTCCCTCTTCCTCTCAAGCTCATCACACATTTTCCCCAAAATTTGTCAAGATTTGAAGGCCCCCATCCATTCAAATGATCACAAAGGTTAGCAACTTTGTCCTTTCATCTCTCATTGCTAGTTTAGCTCGTGCAATGCTTTATATAGTGATTGATTTTTGAGTTTAGTAATTTGGGAGGAATTATATATATGTGCTAGTATTTGATTTATATGCAATTTGAGGTCAAAAATAACACTTAATTTGCATATGTAGGTGTGGTTTACTTAGTGCCTTCTAAATCTCCGTCGTAACCACCGTCGATCGCCCGCAACGTCCCGTCGCCGGCACGACCTTGTGGTGAGCCTCTTGTTCATGAAGTTTTATATAAAAAATTGATGTTTGTGTGATTTGGATATATAGTTACTCGTATAATTATCTTACCCATACGTTGTTTGTTATACATAGTGCCATGGTTTTGATATCCGTCCCCGTCGGCCCTCGTCCGGGTTATGATTCGGATGTGGTATATTCTCTTTTAAAACTATTCATTGCATTTCGTGTTTATGAAAAATTATGCCCATCAAGTTGACATAGATATTTGTATGTAGGAGGTAGTTGAACCGGAAATTCCAACCGACCCTATTGTCGAGAGGTTAAATTTAGTTGAAAGAGAAAACGAGGATTTGAAGGAAAAATTGAAAAGAATTCAGGGGGAGAAGATGGAATCGGAGTTGCATGTTGCCGATGTCGTCGATGATCACAAGATTAAGATGGAGAAAATGCGCTTGAAGATTAGAAAGATTAGAAAATATGCCATTCATAGTGAGGCTTGGTATCATTATGCTGTTGGATCAATTGTTACCTTAGTTGCGATCTTGATCGCATTTGTTGTTGCATTTAAATTCTTTAGCTAGAGAGTTATTTGTTTGTTGCATTTAAGTGTTGTATGATCTTTATGTATGAACTTTATGTATTGTATTAATTTGGTGTTTTCGGTGCTGTGTATTGAAGATGAGCCGGCAATGGATGTCCGATGACCGATGCTCTCCCGAGTTCATTAATGGTGTGCGTACTTTTCTGCTTGCGGCTGAGGCAAACAAGCGGGCTGATGGTTTTATGCCTTGTCCATGTGTTGGCTGTAAGAATGGTCACAATTACTCTACGTCAAGAACCATTCACGTCCACCTGTTTGAGTCCGGTTTCATGCCCCACTATAATGTTTGGACCAAGCATGGAGAAAGAGGGGTTATGATGGAAGACAATGTAGAAGAAGAGTACGACGACAGCTATCCTGGCCATGGGTTCCCTGAATACGATGATACAACAATGAGGGAAGAAGCTGAGCCGGTAATGCGGGAAGAAGATGAGCCGGCAATGCGGGAAGAAGCTGAAGAAGAGGCATCGGATGAGCCTGTTGATGATCTAGGTCGGGCCATTGCCGATGCAAAGAGAAACTGCGCAAGTGATTTGGAGAAAGAAGTTGCAGCGCATGTTAGAGGATCACAAAAAATTGTTGTACCCGAATTGCGTAGGTGACAAGAAAAAGCTGGGCACCACACTAGAATTGTAACAATGGAGGGCAGAGAATGGTGTATCTGACAAGGGATTTGGAAAGTTGTTGGTAATGATAAAGAATATGCTTCCAAAGGACAACGAATTGCCCGAGAGTACGTATGAAGCAAAGAAGGCTGTCTGCCCTCTGGAGAGTACGTACGTGCAGAAGATACATGCATGCCCTAATGATTGCATCCTCTACCGCGGTGAGTATGAGGATTTGAATGCTTGCCCGATATGCGGTGCATTGCGCTATAAGATCAGCCGCGATGACCCTGGTGATGTCGAGGGCGAGCGCCCCCAGAAGAAAATTCCTGCCAAGGTGATGTGGTATGCTCCTATAATACCACGGTTGAAACGTTTGTTCCAAAACAAAGAGCATGCCAAGGCGATGGGATGGCACAGAGAAGACCGTAAGAAAGACGGAAAGTTGAGAGTACCTACTGACGGGTCGCAGTGGAGAAAAATCGAAAGAAAGTATGGGAAGGAGTTTGCAGATGACGCAAGGAACGTATGGTTTGGTCTAAGCGCAGATGGCATTAATCCTTTTGGGGAGCAGAGCAGCAACCATAGCACCTGGCCTGTGACTCTATGTTTGTATAACCTTCCTCCTTGGTTGTGCATGAAGCGGAAGTTCATTATGATGCCAGTGCTCATCCAAGGCCCTAAGCAACCCGGCAACGACATTTATGTGTACCTAAGGCCATTAGTTGAAGAACTCTTACAACTGTGGAATGGAACAGGTGTACGTGCGTGGGATGAGCACATGGGGGAAGAATTTGACCTAAAGGCACTGCTGTTCGTGACCATCAATGATTGGCCTGCTCTCAGTAACCTTTCAGGACAGACAAACAAGGGATACCGCGCATGCACGCACTCTTTGGACGATACTGACAGTATATATATTTGGCTAATTGTAAGAAGAATGTGTATCTGGGACATCGTCGATTTCTTCCGAGCAGGCATCCCGTAAGAAAGAAAGGCAAGAATTTCAAAGGTGAGGCGGATCACCGGACGAAGCCTCCCCACCGTACTGGTGCTGATGTACATGATATGGTCAAGGATTTTAAGGTGGTCTTTCGAAAGGGTCCTGGTGGACAACCTGTTCCGAATGACGCTAACGGACGCGCACCCATGTGGAAGAAGAAATCTATATTTTGGGACCTGCCCTATTGGAAAGACCTAGAGGTCCGCTCCACAATCGACGTGATGCACGTGATGAAGAATCTTTGTGTGACCCTGCTTGGCTTCTTAGGCATGTATGGGAAGACAAAAGATACACCTGAGGCACGGGAGGACCAGCAACGTATGCACGGAAAAGACGGCATACATTGGGGTCATGCAAGCTACGCTCTTACCAAAGAAGAGAAGGAAATCTTCTTTGAATGCCTACTCAGTATTAAGGTACCGTCTGGCTTCTCGTTGAATATAAAGGGAATAATAAACATGGCAAAGAAAAAGTTCCAGAACCTAAAGTCTCATGACTGCCACATGATTATGATGCAACTGCTTCCGGTTGCATTGAGGGGGCTTCTACCGGAAAACGTTCGATTAGCTATTGTGAAGCTATGTGCATTCCTCAATGCAATCTCTCAGAAGGTAATCGATCCAGAAATCATACCAAGGTTAGAGAATGATTTGGTGCAATGTCTTGTCAGTTTCGAGTTGGTGTTCCCACCATCCTTCTTCAACATCATGACGCACTTCCTAGTTCACCTATGTGAAGAGATTAACGTTTTGGGTCCTGTATTTCTACACAATGTGTTCCCCTTTGAGAGGTTCATGGGAGTCTTAAACAAATATGTTCATAACCGTGCTAGGCCGGAAGGAAGCATCTCCAAGGGCCATGAAAATGAGGAGGTCATTGAGTTTGTATTGACTTTATTCCTGACCTTAAGCCGATTGGTGTTCCTGAATCGCGACATAAGGGTAGACTGGATGGAAAAGGCATGCTAGGAGGGGAACAAATAATATGTATGGACGGACATTCTCTAACTAAAGCACACTACACAGTTCTACAGAATTCCGCCTTGGTGTCTCCGTATATGGATGAACACAAGAATTTGCTATGCTCCAAACACCCGGAGCGGTCTGATGACTGGATTAGACCTGAACAAACCAGGAGTTTCGCCAGCTGGTTGCAGACACGTACCATGCATGACGCCTCTATTGAAGATGACCCGTACTTGCAGTCCCAGTTACCATCTTTAAATATAATGACTTTCAAAGGGTACGAGATAAATGGTAATACATTTTACACGATCACCCAAGATAAGAAGGGCACCAACCAAAACAGTGGTGTCCGCTTTGATGCAAAAACCAAGACGGGAAAGGAAACATATTATGGTTATATACAGGATATATGGGAACTTGACTATCGACGTGGTTTGAAGGTCCCTTTGTTTTCGTGCAAATGGGTCAATATGACACGAGGCGGGGTAACAGAAGACCCGCAGTACGGAATGACAACAGTGGATCTCAACAATCTTGCGTATGCAGACGAACCATTCGTCCTAGCCAATGATGTGGCACATGTTTTCTATGTGAAGGACATGTCTACCAAGCCGAGAAAAAGAAAAGATAAGGAAGCGAATGCATTGTACAATGAGCCAAAGCGGCACATAGTTCTTTCTAGGAAGAGAAACATCGTGGGAGTGGATGACAAGACAGACATGTCAGGAGATTATGAAAAGTTTGATGAAATTGCTCCATTCATAGTGAATATTGACCCGAGCATCCAGTTAAATGATGAAGATTTTCCATGGCCACGGCGCAAACGGACACACGCGAAGAAAAAGTTTCACACCCAAAGATCTGGGATGTGATCGGCTTCACTATCATCACTTTCTTCTATGTTTCACACCCAGGAGAGAATCTCTGTAATAGTTAGGGTAGCTAGTTATGTGTTTTGGCATTTGAAACGCGAAGAAATTTTATGTGCAAGCAAATTCTTTCATGGATTTACTGATTTTTTTCAGCTAAATGACCCTGAAATTGAAAATCATTTCAAATGAACTCAGAAAAGGTTGAAAGTTGGCATGGTATCATAATTTCACCCACATAGCATGTGCAAAAAAGTAGAGAGGGTTACCGCAAAAACTGGATGCACTTCGTGTATAAAATGGACAATCTCTTTCGAAGTATTAGGGTTTCGGACGAAAAATCATCCGTTACAAAGGCATTGCATTTTTAAATAACCTAAGCATTACCAAATTGAATATAATGATAAAACACACTAATATTAAACATAAGAAAAAAGAATCACTGAAAAATCTATTTTCAAAGTTAAGTTATTCACAAACTAGTGATTCACACAAATTTCAAATAATTCAAAATTTAAACTATTCAAATTTGTAAACTACCGGTACTAACAGAAAGTTTTGAATTTTTTGTACCTAAAGCAAAAATATTCACAAAGAAACTCTAAATACAGCAAAAAACAACTCAAAAATAAATAAAACAAAAATAAATAAAGCAAAAAAAATAAGAAAAAAAGCCCACCCACTAGGCCACAGCGGCCTGAATACGACTAGAAACCCAAATTCTAGTTGGGCCAGGATGCAGGCCCGCTAGCCCAATAGGCCCAACAGGGCATCACAGTAGAGGTAGGCCCAGAAGGCCTGCTTAAGAGAGGAGCTCGAGACAGCAGCGACGGCGGGGCTTATAAGCAGGTGCGAGTGCCCCTCGGCTAGCGAGGTGGGACTAAACTTCTGCGCCCCTGCCCTGCCAGCGCACACCCTTTAGTAACGCCCTGAGACCGATGTGCCAGGTGTCTTGCGGTTATTCGCTGTTGTTGCCTTGTCATTGCTTGCGTGTCATGCATTCCATATCTTTTCATCATGTGCATTGCATCATCATGTTTTCAAAACCTGCATTCTGTCTAGGCCTCCCCATTCCTTCCGTTGTCCTTTCTGAGTCCAGACACACTTGCACACGCCCACGGCATGTCCAAAATATTATTTCATAAGTGTCAGAAAATGTTCTCGGAATGGGATGAAAGTTGGCGTGCGGTCTTATTTTAGTGTAGGAAGACCGCCTGTCAAATTTCATCGCGTTCGGAGTTCGTTTGATAGCCCAACCATTAAACTATAGCGGCAATATAGCCGGCCAATCGTCGGACGTTTTCGGTCTCCGGGAATAGTCGTCGGGCCTTTCGCTCTTCTCTTTTCTAAGTCTGAGGCCTTCTTCACAATCCACTACCACTGTCAGGCCAACCTAATCTCTCTCGTCAGCCCACGGTCCTCCTCGCGCGCGCCCGGAAGTTGTCCCGAACCCGACTCGGGGAGTCGTCACCGTTGGGTCCGGAACATCCCCAAACATCTACAAAATATCATCATTTTATTTATTAGACTCTTTAGCATATTTATTCTCGTCCGTCGAATTTCGATCCGATGATCCAGATCCCTCTCTTTTCACCTACATGCTATATATAGCCCCTAACCCTAAATTCTTGGGACCTTGTCCCATCCATCCAATCCCCACGCCGCCGCCACTCCCTTTGTTTTCAGCGCCGAAGCAACCAGTCTCATCCGCCTCGATCCAACATTTGGTCTGCCTCCTCCTTCCCCCCCACGCCCGATCTTCCCCGCAACCAGTTGGCGCCCGATCCATGATGGATCAAGGCCACAGCCTCGCACGCCTCTGCCTCCCCTGCATACTGAGCAAGTCCGGCCGCACGCAGCTCCTTCGTCCCTGACCGCGGCCGCGCACCGTTCGTCGCCAGCAAAAACCCAGCAGATGAGTCGCCGCCGGCTTCCTTTTTCCTCTCCCCTGTTTTCCTCTCTTACCTCCTCTAAACTCTCTCCCGCCCTCGTTTGTTTTTCTCCTCTGCCAGGAAACAAACGGAGCTCGCCCCTACTGTCCTGGTCGCCGATGCAAGGTTCTGCACCTCCCGTGCTCGCCGCCGTCCCGTCTTCCTCCTTGTCGCGCGGATCCAGGAGGAGCCCCCGCCGCCAGCGACCTCCATCTGCGCCATTCCCGTCGTCTAGATCCGCCGCCCTGCCAAGTACCTCGCCGGAGTAGGCTACCAGCACCGCCGCCCCGTTTTTGCCGCCATCTGCCCGCTCCTCGCCGGAAAACGACGCCCCGCCCTGGACCCGCTTGTCTCTGCCGCTGCTGTTACCTCTGAAACCCGAGCCCCGCTGCAGTGTTCGTTCTTCAGAGATGAGAGAAGAGTCGCTCGCTCGACTCGTTCGCGTTGACCGCAGCCCGATCCAGATCGACTCGTCCCACCGCGTCGAGCAAGGCCCAGCTGGCTCCCCTGCGATCCCCGCACGGCCTACCTCTCTTCCAGCGCTAGGCCTCGTCTATGTTCTTTTGAACGGGCCAAGCCCATGGTAAGCCAGATCCAGCACCCGAGCTCCCTCCTGCACTATTGGGCTGCCTAGTTTTGGCCCGAGGTGTTTTTTTTCTTTCCGCTGCGAATTTGTCTAATTTCCAGAGTTTGCCTGTTTTGCAGAAAAACCATTAGCATTCATGCATTTAGTAACTAATCAACCATGCATCGGATTAAAACAAACTTAATATGAAACTTGCTTAGATTTTCATCTAGTTTAATAATATGCAATTTTCACCCATGTTCAAAATGTTTAAACTGTTGTTTGGTTAAATTGCTCCTATGCCATGTTAAAATGGTTTATTTCATAACTAAATAACCGTAGCTCCATTTTAAACAAACTTTATATGTAAATGGGGTAGAATTTTGCCTAGTTTAACATGGTGGCATCATCTTGCATGTTTAATAACTATAAAATATGGTTTAGGGTAGAACAGTACCAAACCTAATATATGCATATGAGGATTTTTCCGGACTTGTTGTTTGTTGTTCCGGCCTCATTTAAACTTGCCTAGATAGGTAGTTTTCATTTGCTTCACCCCCTTGCCATGTTAATCAACATTTAATCTTGTTGGGTACATAAACGAGAGAGAACTAAATAAGTCATGTGGTGTTTTCTTCAATATGCAACTCCGTTACATAATGAGCTCCACTTAATTTGTAGGATTGTTTGTGCACTTTGCCATGCCATGCTTCATTAAACCGGACATGCATCATACTTGTTGTGCATCATGCCATGATCGTGTGATAGTTGTTTACTATGTTGTGTGCTTCTTTCCGGTGTTGCTTCTTCGGGTTGGTTCCGATAACGTCGCGTTTGTGAGGAACCGTTCGACTACGTCCGTGACTCACAGATACTTCCAAATGACGCAACCTCATATCTTTACCTTTACCCATAAGTTTAAATAGTCTTGATCGCGAGGGTGTGAGATTGCTGAGTCCCCGTGACTCACAGATACTTCCAAAAACTAGCTTGCAGGTGCCGATGAGACCGTGCAGATGACGCAACCAAGCTCAAGGAGGAGCTCGATGAAGATCTTGTCCTTTGTCTTGTTTCGTTTCTAGTTGATCAGTAGTGGAGCCCAGTTGGGGTCCATCGGGGACCTTGTCGCATTTGGGGTTGCTCTTTATTTTGGTTCCGTAGTCGGACCTTGATTGTATTTGGATGTTGTAATGCTTTATTCATGTAATTGTGTGAAGTGGCGATTGTAAGCCAACTATGTATCTTTTTCCCTTATGTATTACATGGGTTGTGTGAAGATTACCTCACTTGCGACATTGCTTTCAATGCGGTTATGCCTCTAAGTCGTGCTTCGACACGTGGGAGATATAGCCGCATCGAGGGCGTTACACGGGTCGTGGCTCGAACCGGTACTAAAGGGGGGCCTTTAGTACCGGTTGACGCCACGACTCGGTACTAAAGGTGGGTTCTATATAAGAAAACACTTCAAAAAATTTGTCAGTTTCTCATCTCTCCCTCTGCTTCTTTCTCCTCTGCCCCATCACCGCCGCCCCTCGTCGCCGCCCCTGTCGCCGTCCATCGCCATCCCCATCGCCGTCCATCACCGTCGCCGTCCCCGTCCCCGTCGTCCTCGTCGCCGCGCCCCGCCCCGTCCTCCCGTCGTCCCCGCCCGGCCCGTCCCCGTCCTCGTCGTCGCCACCCCGTCCCCGCCGCCGTCTCCGTCTCCGTCCCCGTCCCCGTCGCCGCCCCCCGTCGTTGCGCCTCGCCGGTGAGCTCCTGCCCCGGCCGCCAACCACACACACACACACATTGTTATAGAATTGTTAGCAATCTTTCTGTTTTTTAGTTATAGAATTATTAGAAATGTTAGTTATATAGAAATGTTTTTTAGTTATAGAAATATTAGAAATGTTAGTTATATAGAAATATTAGAAATGTTAGTTATATAGAAATGTTAGTTATATAGAAATATTATAAATGTTAGTTATATAGAAATGTTAGTTATATTAGAAATGTTAGTTATATAGATTTGTTTTTTAGTTATAAAAATATTAGAAATGTTAGTTTTAGTTATAGAAATATTAGAAATGTTAGTTTTAGTTATAAAATTTAGAATTTGCATATATGAAATCACAATCCATCATTTAAAAAATGTTACTTTACTTTTGCGGCATATAGTATATGTTGTCGACGATGCCCGGCCCGCATCCTCGCCGTCGACCCGTTCACGAAGACGTCCTGCTTCAGAGGACCCATGTCCAGGACTGGGCTCCACCGGGCTGGCACTGGGAGGTGGTACCTTCAGGGGCGCGACGCTTGCCGTCATCGACCCTCATCTCCTTTGGTGGCGTTCGCGTGGGCCACTTTCGGTGCGGAGGGAGCCGGCCCCGCCGGAGGTGGTATGTCGCCGTGTCAGGGAGGAGGACGAGCACGTCCATCGCTACATGGCCGCTATGGACGTCAAGTTCTCCAATACCTGGCAGGTTCTTTGGGGAGATCACCCGAGCTATGATCCATTGATGGTTCCTTCACTTTGGTTGTCAACCGCCTAGATTACTCTCTAGTATTCGATCTTTATTAGCTAGCTAGCTAGTGATGTATTCGATATATAATATTTGAGATGATTTATTCGAGATTATATATATTATTCGAGATGATGTATTCGAGATTATATCTATTATTCGAGACGACGTATTCGAGATTATATTCGATGATGCTTATTATGTACTACGATTGATTCGGTTTTTCCTTATTAATTGATTGCATCCATGCATTGTAATTTGAATATATTTCTTTTGGATTAGTTAAATAAAACCTATGGCGGACAATACCGGCAGAGAGGGAGAAGAGGCCCTGTTCAATATCATACGCAGTCCTCGCCGGCCAGATGATGATCAGAATGAAGAAGATTATGACGGCTCCGAATATCTAAACAACACCGGGGAGGGTGATATGATATTCAATCGCAACGACCGAATTGATGAAGTCATGAACTATGAACATGACGAAGAAAATGTTGATCTTGAAACAACAAAGACCGGCGAGGTATATATATATTTATATAAGCAGGCATCTAGTGATCATCACATGTTTTAAATGACTTGAAAATATATTAACGAATCGATCTTTCTTCTTTGAGCCATCCGGATCAAGCAAATATTCAGGCAACAGGAAACGAGGGCCGAACAAAAGTTGAAGGAGGGCATAAATTACAATATCGAGGCCATCAAACCTAATGGCGAACCATTAGCGCCTAAGAAGAGTTTGGACATGTTCATTCGTCATTGTGGAGTTCTTGTGAAGGACCAACTCTCGATCTCCCTTCAAGAATGGAGAGAGCCAGCAAAGCCACGTCCAGGAGTTACTTTTGTCGACGACAGACAAAAACTTCTGCTTTGGGAAACGCTCATGGAACATTTCACCCTACTAGATCATTTCACAGATGCAGATGTGGACAAAGTCAAGGACGCTGCTCTTAGGAAGATGGCGGTTGCATTCAACAACCACAAGAATCGTGAATGGGACAAGTACGTCAAGGGAGGAAGGAAGACCCCAGTATTCGAGGGAACACTAGAGAAGCAAAGTGCTCATTGGGATGATTTCGTGAAATTCAGGGATTCAGAATTATCTAAGGAACAGTCGAGAATAAACAAGGCCAATGCCGCAAAAAAGGATAAGTTCCATAAGTTGGGGCCAGGTGGCTATGCGGTGGCAATGCCTAAGTGGGATAAGTCTGAGAAAGAGATGGAGGATGCAGGTGTCACTTCAGAAACATTGAGCTGGCCCCCCAGGTGCAGGACTTGGTTCTATGCGCATGGGGGGGAGTTGGACCCGAAGACAGGCAAAGTTTCAAAGAAGGCATGTCTGGACGGAGCCAAAGATAAGCTACTTGTTGCAATATAAGAGGCTCGATCGGGGGTGTTCCAGCCCAACAGAGAGAACGACGAGCTTACGCATGCCCTGGGAAATCCTGAACACCTGGGAAGAACATGAGGCAAGGGCGCTATTCCGTGGTATGAGGGGTTTTCGGACTGGAACACCGACTACAGAACCCGTGCGAGAAAGAAGATTGCGGAGGAGAAGAAGAGGAAGATGGAGGAGAAGCAGAGGAAGCTGGACTATGAACGCCTTCAAGGCCTAGAATCAGCACACGCGGACTTGGCAGCCAAATTCCAGTGGCAGCAGGAGCAGATCGACTCACTTAGCTAGCAAAGGGGGTCTCAGCAACTGCAGCAGCTAGCGGATGATCCAGCATTGGATAGCACCGTCCCATCCATGCCAAGAAGCAGCATGGGTTCCGCCCCGGGCGACGCATTGCTGGATACCTACCCAGTGGATGACATCATGGAGAACACTAACTGCGAGCTACACTTCAAAATGAAGAACATATCCATGAAGGTGGCGGACGCCCTTGCTTTTACAAATCCCCCCGAGGCAACCTTCCATTGCAATCCGATTCCAGCGGGCTATGCTCGTGTCTTGGTTGATGAGGTGGTGGACCAATATTCTGGGCTAGAGCTTGACATTCCTGGAGGTGACGAGGAGCACACACTGGGAGAGGCCAACCATCGTATCATCCTATGGAGAAAGGATTGCATCATCTTTCGAAGGCCACCAACACCGTGTCATCCGACTACTCGTCAAAGTCCGCCACCGAGTCAGCAGACTCCCGCTCCTCCAAGTCCACCAACGCGTCAGGCCACTCCTCCTCCAAGTCCGGCACAGCTTCAGGCCACTCCTCCTCCAACTCAGCCACATCAGCCGTCTTTGCCGCCTCAGCAATCACGGAAGAGAGCCGCCTCAGCTATGGTGTGTAGCGGTACAAGTCGAGGTAGTACTGGAGGTACAGGCGGAGGCAAGCGATTTCAATATGGTCCAAGCCTCGCGCCTCTTCCGCAGAGGCCTTACGACAAGTCCGAGGAGGAAAACGCAGCCATATCGAAGGCCGAGGTGGAAGCCCATTTTGCACCGAAGCCGCGACCGCCGCCAAGGGAGAAAGTGCCTGAGGAAAAGATTGACCACTTCATTCGTATGGCTAGAGCACCAGCTCCCAAGCCTGTTGACACAGACTATGAGCGCCACCTCAGGAAGTTAAATCGAGCACGTCTATAGAAAGAGGCGAGCTCGAGCTCAAGCAAATCAGCTGGCAAAACATGCAGTAAAACCGTTCCACAGCTGGGAGAACAGGCGGCGCAATCAACCCCCCCGCTTGTTGTGCCAACAACACATGAGAGTAGGCGCACCCAATATTATTGTGGGCAAACCGTTAACGTTCCCGGGCTGGGTGATGTGGTAATAACCGAGGAGCATATTGAGCAGGCTAAAAGCCTCATGATCACTGTTGGACAACTCCTCGATATCGAGCCCATGTCTCCGACTAGAGAGGAGGAAATAAAATGGAAATATGTCCGGGGCCAACCTTTGGTCGAGCCAGACGAGGTCAAGAAGCTCCCAACGAGAATGTATGAATTGCATCAATGGTACATGGACATCACCAAGAATTCTAATCGAGAGTCCCTCATGGTGAATGTCAATAAGGATCATTACTACCATGAGAAAGCTGTGTCCATTGAGTATTCAGAACTATTTCAGTTATACAATCAAGACGCACTCGACAAATCTATCGTCAGTTGCAATTGTTTGTAATTGATTTCTTTCTGTAATTTAAGTCTCAAGCGAGCTATAGTGATCATTTTGATCAATCATTACCTGTAATTATCCTCACTATATTCTTTTCTGTGGTATTATGCATGATGAAGATATATGAAATGAAAAAAGGTGGACGCTATGGCATTGGGTTCGTTGACCCAAATACCATTAACGAATACACATGGAAATTAGATCCATATTACCAAAAAAGTGTAGAGGAAAGCATGCTAGAGTTCTTCAAGTGCCTCAAATACAATGATGATATACTACTTCCTTACAACTTCGAGTGAGTCACACTGTCTTGTACTACAAATTCTGTTTTTGCCTACTAGCTAGCTACATGTTTTTGCTTACATATGCCTGCTTAATTAAGACATGCAAACGTGTGTGCATGCAGATTTCAATGGATCTTGTTAATCATTAAAGTTGATGAAGGAACAGTTGAGGTACTAGACTCACTACTTAACAAAACCAACTGACTACACCATCGTGAAGGGGATAGTCAATAGGTAATTTCAATCATTATTAACTATATCTTGGCCTATTTAATTAGTTCATCATTTCCTGATAACAACTATTTAATAACTCATTTATTCATTTTCTTTGTCGGCGGGCAGGGCTTGGGCAAAGTTCATCAACGTCACTCCAGGCCAATGGAAACAAAATCTGAAATGGTATCGACCCATGGTAAGTAATTAAGTAGTACTAGCTAGATGCCATCTCTTTAATTATCATGCTTGATTAATTATTATCTGATCAAATTCCATTCTCGTAAAGGCCCTGAAGCAGGCGCCAGGGAATAATCTATGTGCATACTACATTTGTGAGAACATTCGCATGATGGCGTCCGAAAGGAGCAGATCTCAAAGACAGGAGTGGGTACGTTTGTCAGAACACTATTCACAATTTTTACACCATTATCGATATATAGTCACACAACTAATACACATGCATATTGATCTCCTTCTTAACAGTTCAAAGAGGTGCGGGAGAAGCTCCTACCAGAGGACCGCATAGAAGCAATTCAAGAGGAAATAGTGGGATTTTTGCTCGACCAGGTCATAGATCCCAAAGGAGAATACTTTTACCCGCTACCGCCCCCATGAACCACTTCCAATTGTTATTGTGCTCCGAAGGCACCAATTAGGCTAATGCCACTGGCTTAGAAGGCACCAATTAGGAGAAATTGTATATAGCTAGCTAATTGTATATATATACATGTGTGTATATATGTGTGAATTAATTAATGGTGGTTGTGAGACATTCGATGATATATATATATATATGATCGGTTCTACTAGAAATTCTATTTATATATATGCATAACATGTACAATATGCAGTATCGTAAAATACCAGCAAACGAAAAAGAATTAAATGGAAAACACAAAATTAAATGAAAAATAAATCATAAACCCAAAACCCCCCAACCTTTTAATACTGGTTGGTGTCACCAACCGGTACTAAAGGGCTCCCTGCCCCCGGAGCTGGCTCGTGCCACGTGGTTGCCCTTTAGCACCGGTTCGTGCTGAACCGGTACTAAAGGGGGGGACCTTTAGTGCCGACACTTTAGTGCCGGTTACCGAACCGGCACTAAATGGCCTTACGAACCGGTGCTATTGCCCGGTTCTGCACTAGTATGGACAAGGGAAGTACAATTCTGGAGCTCAGCAGAAGCCACATTTTACCCCTAGACCGGGATGACATTTTCAGGATAACCATGGAGGAGGTAGCTCGCACAATCATAATGGCACCAAGAATGGTAATGGGAATGGAGGAAGCAACGGCCAGAACCGTACAAACCCATCAACCCCAGCTAAGAGAGACCTGAGCCAAGTAACTTGCTTTAAGTGCCACAAGACCGGACATTACGCTAATGAATGTCCTGAAGCCAAGAATGGAGATGGCAATGGAGGCTCTAGGAAGAAGGCGAACCCTTTCAACAGGGGACAGGTGAACCACGTAAATGTGGAGGAGGTTGAAGCCCAGCCCGATGCAGTAATAGGTAAGTTTTTGGTTAAGTCATTTACTGCACTCGTTCTTTTTGATACTGGTGCATCGCATTCATACATATCAAGGGGATTTGTGGATAAGTATAAACTGGCAACCCAATCCCTTAGGTCACCATTGTTAGTAACCTCACCTGGAGCAGAATATATGACTAGTCTATGGTGTGATCGATTACCATTAACGATTGGTAACTACATATTTCCCTCAGACCTAATAGTATTGGAATCTCAAGGATTGGATGTGATATTAGGCATGGATTGGTTATCGAAGTATGAAGGGAACATTGAATGTCCCAGTAAGTCAATTTTGCTTACCACCCCAGAAGGGAGAAGGATCAAGTATGTATCCCGGCATGTGCCGAAAAGGACTCAAGTAAATTGCTTAACGGGAGTTGTGCAGGAGGAAGTACCAGTAGTGAAGGATTTCCCGGATGTATTTCTAGAGGAGTTGCCAGGCATGCCACCAGATAGAGATATTGAGTTTTTGATTGAGCTTTTGCCAGGCACAGGGCCAATATCTAAGAGACCATACAGGATGCCCGCAAAGGATTTGGAAGAGATTTAGAAGCAGATTAAGGAGTTACTGGATAAAGGATATATCCTCCCAAGTTCTTCGCCTTGGGGATCGCCAGTACTTCTAGTGGAGAAGAAGGATGGATCGTTAAGGATGGTTATTGATTATCGAGGATTGAATGAAGTAACCATCAAGAACAAGTACCCACTACCAATGATCAATGATCTGTTTGATCGATTGCAATGAGCTAAGGTATTTTCCAAGATCGATCTGCGATGAGGACACCATCAGTTCAAGATTCGAGAATAGGATATACCTAAGACGACTTTTACCACCAAGTATGGGCTGTATGAGCATACCGTTATGTCATTTGGTCTGACTAACGCACCTGCCTATTTTATGAACATGATGAACAAAGTGTTTATGGAGTTTTTGGATAAGTTCGTCATAGTGTTCATTGATGATATCCTAGTTTACTCAAAGAATGAAGAGGAGCATAAGCAGCATCTGCGTTTGGTACTTGGTAAGCTCAGAGAACATCAGTTATATGCCAAGTTTAGCAAATGTGAGATTTGGTTGAAGGAAGTTGGATTTCTCGGACACGTTATATCCGGAGAAGGTATAGCAGTAGATCCCACCAAGGTTGACACTGTGACAAAGTGGGAAGCACCAACAACAGTTGGAGAGATCCGGAGTTTTCTTGGACTTGCAAGATACTACCGGAGATCCATTGAAAATTTCTCGAAGATTGCGAAACCTATGATGGAGTTGTTGAAGAAGGATACCAAGTTCATATGGACCGAGGAATGTGAAGCCAGTTTCCAGGAGTTGAAGAAACGTTTGGTTACATCACCAGTGTTGATTTTGCCAGATCAGACCAAGGATTATGAGGTGTATTGGGATGCTTCACGTCGAGGACTTGGAGGAGTGCTTATGCACGAAGGAAGAGTTGTTTCATATGCCTCACGACAGCTTAAGCCTCATGGGTTGAATTATGCTACGCATGATTTGGAGTTAGCAGCCGTAGTGCATGCATTGAAAACCTGGAGACACTTTCTCATTGGAAACCATTGTGAGGTGTACACGAATCACAAGAGTTTGAAGTATATTTTCATGCAGAAGGAGTTGAATCTCAGGCAAAGGAGATGGTTGGAGCTCATCAAGAATTATGATATGAGATTGCATTATCACCCTGGAAAGGCTAACGTAGTAGCTGACACGTTGAGCCGTAAAAGCCATGTTAACGCCTTAATGACGGGAGATTTACCAAGAGAGTTAGCCAAGAATCTTCATGAGCTATGTTTGGAGATAGTCCCGAGAGGCTATGTAGCAGCATTGGAGATTCAGTCTACTTTGATGGATAAGATCAGAGAAGCCCAGAAGACTGACAAGGAGATTGCTTCCATTAAGGAGAAAATAAGCAAAGGGAAATCTAAAGGTTTTCGTGAGGATGTGTAACATCCCAAATTTTCAATTTGGAATGTTATACATTAGATCATCATTGCATATCATATTTTATTTGCGTTTGGTTTTGATCCTAGAATTTCTATGCAACTCAAGGACCCACGGAGAGAGTTGGGGAATTCATTATTTTCATATTTGAGCTTTCTCAAATTTTGAGAATAGGATCATTTGATTTTATTTATTTTATCAGCAATTATTTCTATTACAAAAATATGAGAGAGGGAATAAAATGACTTTCCCAAAATAAAGAAATATTGAGGATTTAATAATAAAAATCAAATAAGATTTTATTTTGGAGTTTTTCGTTATTTTATTTGAATTTAGGAAAAATGTGCCTTTTTCAAAAATTGCATTTAGGCCCCAAATAAATGTTCACCTTGTGCGGCTTGATTTTAGAAGCCCGGGAAAATTTCTTTCGGGATTTTTGGAGTCCGTTTAGTATTTCTTTTTATTTTTCTTCTGCGCGTAATTATAAAAAAAAACGAACCGACCTAGGTCCGTGTCCGACTAGGACTCCCGGCCCGTTAGGCTATATAAGCCGAGGTAGAGGCCCAGCCGAACCCTAGCCCCGCCCCAAGCTGCCCCAGCACCGCCGCCGCACGCCGCCCGAGGTTCGCCGCCTCGTTTTCCACGCCGTTTTTTTTAATTTTTTTTCTTTGAAAAAAAACCGTTCGGTTTTTCCGTCGATTTTTCCGTCGTTTTATTAGTTTCGGGTTTTTTTAAATAGATTGGTTTTTCTGATTTATTTAATTAGCGAGCGTTCGAACGTTCGTTCGTTCTAGCGAACGTTCGTCGTTGTTCTTTTTCTCGGATTTAACCCGCGATTTTTCTGATCGCGATTCCTGATCCGATTTTCTTTTTAGTATAACTTTTCGCTCGTTTATCGGAATCAGGCGATTCAAGCCCCTAGAGTTTCGTCTCGAAACCCTCTATCCGTTTAACCAACTTAAACAAGTTTTTGCTACTGTAAAATTTTCTCTAGATCCAGATTGCTAGAAAGAAGTTGTTGTCTTTCGCCGTTTGACTTTCGTTGCTTCATTCGATTTGATTCTTTTTGCAAACCGGAGTGCTTAAGATGAACCTTCTGGTTAGATCTCTTATTCGAGTTTTACCTGTGCATTAGATGAGTACTTATTGTATGCTTGTTTGTTTGTCTGCGATAGAGTACCTGGAGTGCGCCGCCTATTACTTCGAATCGCTAGGTTTCCCGGATCATCAGCAAGGCAAGTAACACTTTGATCATACCTTTCCTACTATCCTGTTTTATTGCATTAGATCAATCCTCACACATTGCATGATTAGGATCTAGTTAAATTGTGGGATGGGAAGTAGCTGAGGTAGTACCTATTACCTGTTTATTATCAAACCTTTGGGAGTTACTTCTACGTTTGCCATTATGCCATGCTATGCTAGTAGACGTGGATTGGGTGAGTGATATCCATGACAGATGTGAGTTTGTAAATTAATGGTTTATCTAAGGTGGCAACTTAAACACACATCTGGGTGGATTGAGGGACCTGGGTATTCCAGGACTTGCCTGTTTTCTTTTGGACCGCCACCCAGGCTCAAAGGGATCATGAGACTATTCATACTAGAAACTTCCGTGTGCAGCCACAAGCTATTATGGGCTCTAACATAGTTGACTAAGTTGCGCAAATTCTTACAGTGGTAGACTAGCAGATGTAGGGGATGTAGGTGGTACGGTCTACCCGATCGTAAGGTGCTAGCGCTTCTGAAAGACTATGTCTCGGTCATCCGTCTTCTCAAACACCATGTAGTGCGAGAAACCAAACGGAGGCGATCGAGTCTTGTGGGGAAAAGTGCGCAAACCTCTGCAGAGTGTAACAAACTAATCATGGTTAGCCGTGTCCCCGGTTATGGAAAATCTTAAGTATCTAGTACCTGGATTATCATGTGAATCTCAACATGTTACTCTAAATTAATTTTGTTGGGTTTTGTTTAATGATGATGCTTAATTGGGATTGAGAATGCTGTCAACCATTCTCAATGTTTAACAAACACCATGATAGTTAAATAAATTTATTCCTTTGTAGTAGGGAAAAATTGGCTTTACACGAAACTGTAACCATAGAGCTTTTCACCAGCCAAATATGCATATAGTATAGTTGTTTCATTCCATTACTCTCTATGTGTTACCTTGCCAGCATATTCCATGTGCTGACCCATTTCGGGCTGCAACATTAATGTTGCAGACTTTTTAGACGACAATTAAGGAGTTTTAGGTCGTGGTTCTATACTCAGTGATGCCGTTGGAGTTGATGGACTCACTTATCTCCAAGCCTTCCGCCGTTATCGTATTAGATGACCTTAAGCCATATTTATTGTAATAAGTTCTCTATGGAGACACCCGATGTAATAAGTGTGTGATTGCTACTCTGTTATAAATCCTCCGAGTATTGTGTGGTGTCAGGATTACTGATCCAGGGATGACACCGGAGCACAGAGATCAGACTTGTTGAGGTCTGGTCGCTACAGAGATGGTATCAGGGCACACGCTGACTATAGGACACGACCACTAAGCTAAAGCCCTAGATCACTATTCACTCTCTTGTCCTCCGACTCCTCATCTTTTCTACTCTTTTAGGATGGCGGATGCAAGGAACAAGTTCACGCAACCGGATGAAAATACACCCTTTGGATGTCACATGAAGGAAGTCACTAGATACCTGAACATAGGAGTACCAAGCTTCACCGGAACCTACAATGCCACTTTACCTGAAGAAGAGCGCTGGATGATTCAAGTTCAAGTTCCAGGAAGGACGTTCATGCCAGTCACAGAGCCCATAGAGTTTTCTTTTGATGCACCAACTTGGAGTCTAGGAAAGAGCATGGCAGCTCACATCGCCATGGGACGCATTGGAGAAGTCTACAGCAATGATCTCAAGGATACTATCTACCAGATTTGTGGGTGCTGAGATGAGCACTGGGAGATGATCAACACCAGAAAGGATAGATCAATTGCAGCTTTTATCCAGGAGTTAAACCAACAAATTCGACGACAGGAGAATCAGATGTGCGCCGACATAATAGATCTGAAGAATGCTAAGACAAGAATCAAGGAACTGAAGGAAGAACTCAAGGCTACACGTGAAGATTATGAAGAGGAAATTAAAGTACTGGTGGATAAGAATGCCGACCTAACTAAGAAGCTAGCAGTATTTATGGGAGACCCTACACCAGTAGATATAGACGAAAAACCCAAGGAGATTAGCCCGGAAGACTACATCATCATTGTCGACACAGACTCGGACCCAGATGACAGCGATGATGACTATGTTGATGAAGCTAGAGCAGATATCATGGAGTCAGCAACCGAAGAATATTTCTAGTAGACCACCTTATCAGTAGTACTAGTCCACCATGTAAATATAGTAGTCCAAGCACTTTTGGGATAGTTAGATCGATTGTATGCCCTTGTTTGATTGAATGAAGTGAATTGTTTGCTTTTGCCTCATGTGCATATGGGTACTGTTTTCTCTTTAGACCCCCTCTATTCTTACATCTCATCTTTTCTAAACCCTCAGATGCCTCCGAGACGTGACCCCGGATTTACCTTTCCACCGGAGCTCACCCAGTTGATCCAGTAGCAGAACACATTGATGCAGTTGCTAGTCCAGAATCCGAATCAGGGGAACAACAACAACAACCCACCACCACCACCACCTATTGATCACTTAGCCCGTTTTCTTAGGCTGAACCCACCGGTGTTTTCCAGTAGCACCGAGCCGATAGTAGCAGATGATTGGATCCGCAAGACAGCTAGAGAGTTGACCACAGCAGGATGCACAGATGCGGAGAAGGTGAAGTTTGCCGCACATCAGCTTGAAGGACCCGCAGCATTATGGTGGGAGAATTTCACAGCCACTTTCATGTCGACACTTTCACATGGGACCAGTTTCAGCAGGCTTTTCGTACTGCCCATGTTTCAGCAGGGGCTATGGCCATGAAGAAGCGCGAGTTTCGCAACATGCACCAAGGAGGACGGACAGTAGGCCAGTATGTGGAGAACTTTAGTAAGCTAGCACGTTATGCCCCAGATGACGTCGCTACGGATGCAGCGAAGCAGGAGAAGTTTCTAGAAGGACTGAATGATGAGTTGAGCATGCAGTTAATGGTAGCAACCTTCAACAACTACCAGGAGTTGGTAGATGGTGCTCTTATGATTGAAGGCAAGCAGCAGCAAATTGAGAACCGCAAGAGGAAGTATGGACAAGGAAAGTATAATTCAAGAGCTCAGCAGAAGCCACGTTTTACCCCTAGACCGGGAGGACATTTTCAACATACCCATGGAGGAGGTAGCTCGCACAATCACAATGGCACCAGGAATGGTAATGGGAATGGAGGAAGCAATGGCCAGAATTGCACCAACCCATCAACCCCAGCCAAGAAAGACCTGAGCCAAGTCACTTGCTTTAAGTGTTCGAAGACCAGACATTATGCCAATGAATGCCCTGAATTACAAAATGGAAATTGCAATGGAAGATCTGGGAAGAAGCCGAACCCTTTCAACAGGGGACAGGTGAACCACGTTAGCATGGAGGAGGTTGAAGCTCAGCCTGATGCAGTAATAGGTAAGTTTTTGGTTAAGTCATTTACTGTACTCGTTCTTTTTGATACTGGCGCATCGCATTCATACATCTCAAGGGGATTTGTGGATAAGTATAACCTGTCAGCCCAAGCCCTTAGGTCACCCATGTTAGTAACCTCGCCTGGAGTAGAGTATATGGCTAGTCGATGGTGTGATTGGTTACCATTAAGGATTGGTAACTATGTTTTTCCCTCAGACCTAATAGTATTGGAATCCCAAGGATTGGATGTGATATTAGGCATGGATTGGTTATCAAAGTATGAAGGGAATATTGAATGTGCTAGTAAGTCAATTTTGCTTACCACCCCAGAAGGGAGAAGGATCAAGTATGTATCCCGACATGTGCCAAAGAGGGCTCAAGTAAATTGCTTAACAGGAGTTGTGCAGGAGGAAGTACCAGTGGTAAGGGATTTCCCTGAAGTATTTCCAGAAGAGTTGCCAGGCATGCCACCGGATAGAGATATTGAGTTTTTGATTGAGCTATTGCCAGGCACAGGGCCAATATCAAAGAGACCATATAGGATGCCAGCAAAGGATTTGGTGGATATTAAGAAGCAGATTAAAGAGTTATTGGATAAGGGATATATTCTCCCAAGTTCTTCACCTTGGGGATCACCAGTACTTCTAGTGGAGAAGAAGGATGGATCGTTAAAGATGGTTGTTGATTATCGAGGATTGAATTAAGTAACGATCAAGAACAAGTACCCACTACCAATGATCAATGATCTGTTTGATCGATTGCAAGGAGCTAAGGTATTTTCCAAGATCGATTTGCGATCAGGGTACCACCAATTGAAGATTAGAGAACAGGATATTCCTAAGACAACTTTTACCACCAGGTATGGGCTGTACGAGTATACCGTTATGTCATTTGGTCAGACTAACGCACCTGCATATTTTATGAACATGATGAACAAAGTCTTTATGGAGTTCTTGGATAAGTTGATCGTAGTGTTCATTGATGATATCCTAGTCTACTCGAAGAATGAAGAGGAGCATAAGGAGCATTTGCGTTTGGTACTTGGAAAGCTCAGAGAACATCAATTATATGCCAAGTTCAGCAAATGTGAGTTTTGGTTGAAGGAAGTAGGATTTCTCGGACACATTATATCCGGAGAAGGAATAGTAGTAGATCCCACTAAAGTTGATACCGTGACCAAATGGGAAGCACCGACCATGGTTGGAGAGATACGGAGTTTTCTGGGACTCACAGGATACTACCGGAGATTTATTGAGAATTTCTTAAAGATTGCGAAGCCTATGACGGAGTTGTTGAAGAAGAATACCAAGTTCATATGGACTGAGGAATGTGAGGCTAGTTTCCAGGAGTTGAAGAAACGTTTAGTTACCTCACCAGTGTTGATTTTGCCAGATCAAACCAAGGACTATGAGGTGTATTGCGACGCTTCATGTCGAGGACTTGGAGCAGTGCTTATGCTGGAAGGGAGAGTCGTTTCATATGCCTCAAGACAACTTAAGCCACATGAGTTGAATTATGCTATGCATGATTTGGAGTTAGCAGCCGTAGTGCATGCATTGAAAACATGGAGACATTTCCTCATTGGAAACCATCGTGAGGTGTACACGGATCATAAGAGTTTGAAATACATTTTCACGCAGAAGGAGTTAAACCTCAGACAAAGGAGATGGTTGGAGCTCATCAAGGATTATGATATGATATTGCATTATCATCCCGGAAAGGCTAATGTAGTAGCTGACGCATTAAGCCGTAAGAGCCATGTCAATACAATAATGACGGGAGCAATACCAAGGGAGTTAGCAGAAAATCTTCGTGAACTATGTTTGGAAATAGTTCCTAGAGGCTATGTAGCAGCATTGGAGATTCAGTCAACTTTGATGGATAGAATCAGAGAAGCTCAGAAGACTGACAAGGAGATTGCTTCTATTAGGGAAAAACTTAGCAAAGGAAAGGCTAAAGGATTTCGTGAGGATGAGCACGACACCCTATGGTTTGAAGACCGTGTTTATGTGCCAAATGACCCAGAAATTAGGAAGTTGGTACTGCAAGAGGCACACGAATCACCATATTCGATTCGCCCAGGAAATACCAAGATGTATTTGGATTTAAAGGATATTTTCTGGTGGACCGGAATGAAGAAGGATATTGCGGAGTATGTAGCAGTTTGTGATGTATGTCAGAGAGTAAGGCAGAGCATCAGAAGCCAGAAGGACTGTTACAACCATTGCGGATACCTGAATGGAAATAGGATAAGTTAGGCATGGATTTTATCACGGGATTACCCAGAACTCGTTCAGGCTATGACTCGATTTGGGTTATAGTCGATCGGTTGATGAAAGTAGCTCATTTCATCCCGGTAAAGACCACTTACACCAGTGCTAAGTTGGCAAAGATATACATGACCAGGATCGTATGTCTGCATGGAGTTCCGAGGAGTATCGTATCAGATAGAGGAACCCAGTTTCCCTCAAAGTTCTGGAAGCAGTTGCATGAAACTTTGGGTACCAGGCTAGAATTCAGTACAGCTTTTCATCCACAGACAGATGGACAGACCGAGAGAGTCAATCAGATTCTGGAAGATATGCTGAGTTCTTGTGCGCTAGATTATGGATCTAGTTGGGACGACAATTTGCCATATGCAGAGTTCTCTTACAACAACAGTTACCAAACCAGTTTAAAGGTGGCCCCTTTCGAAGCTTTGTACGGAAGGAGATGCAGGACACCGTTGTCGTGGGACGAATTTGGAGACCGCCAGTTGTTTGGACCTGACTTGATTAAAGAGTCTGAACAGAAGGTGAAGTTGATTCGCGATAGGCTCAAGATAGCCCAGTCCAGACAAAAGAGTTATGCAGATTCTAAACGGAAGGAGACAGTTTATGAAGTTGGAGATAGAGCTTATCTTCGAGTATCTCCACTTCGGGGAACAAAGCATTTTGGAGTTAAGGGAAAGTTAGCGCCACGATTTGTAGGACCATATCGAGTTTTGGAGCGTATGGGAGAAGTGGCCTACAAGTTGGAATTACCGGAAGGATTGTCAGGAGTTCATGATGTATTCCACGTTTCCCAGTTGAAGAAGTGTCACGCGGAGATGGCTGACATACCGTTGAGAGACACAGTGCCATTGGAAACAATTCAGTTGGATAACGATTTGACCTACGAGGAGAAACCAATTGAGATCCTCGAGGTTGCCAGCCAAGTCACTCGCAGCAAGGTTATCAAGTTTTGCAAAGTTCAGTGGAGCAACCACGTGGAGGATGAAGCCACCTGGGAGTGAGAGGAAGAGTTGCTCAAGGACCACCCTCACCTATTTTCTAGCCAATCCGAATCTCGAGGGTGAGATTCATCTTAAGCGGGGTAGGTTTGTAACATCCCAAATTTTCAATTTGGAATGTTATACATTAGATCATCATTGCATATCATATTTTATTTGCGTTTGGTTTTGATCCTAGAATTTCTACGCAACTCAAGGACCCACGGAGAGAGTTGGGGAATTCATTATTTTCATATTTGAGCTTTCTCAAATTTTGAGAATAGGATCATTTGATTTTATTTATTTTATCATCAATTATTTCTATTACAAAAATATGAGAGAGGGAATAAAATGACTTTCCCAAAATAAAGAAATATTGAGGATTTAATAATTAAAATCAAATAAGATTTTATTTCGGAGTTTTTCGTTATTTTATTTGAATTTAGGAAAAATGTGCCTTTTTCACAAATTGCATTTAGGCCCCAAATAAATGTTCACCTTGTGAGGCTTGATTTTAGAAGCCTGGGAAAATTTATTTCGGGATTTTTGGAGTCCGTTTAGTATTTCTTTTTATTTTTCTTCTGCGCATAATTATTAAAAAAACGAACCGACCTTGGGCCGTGTCCGAGTAGGACTCCCGGCCCGTTAGGCTATATAAGCCGGGGTAGAGGCCAAGCCGAACCCTAGCCCCGCCCCAAGCCGCCCGAAGCCGCCCCAGCGCCGCCGCTGCCGCACGCCGCCTGAGGTTCGCCGCCTCGTTTTCAGCACCTGTTTTTTTTCTTCGAAAAAAAAACCGTTCGTTTTTTCCGTCAGTTTTTCCGTCGTTTTTTTAGTTTCGGTTTTTTTAAATAGATCTGTTTTTCTGGTTTATTTAATTAGCGAGCGTTCGTCCGTTCGTTCATTCTAGCGAACGTTCGTCGTTTTTCATTTTCTCGGATTTAACCCGCGATTTTTCTGATCAAGATTCCTGATCCGATTTTCTTTTTAGTATAACTTTTCGCTCGTTTATCGGAATCAGGCGATTCAGGCGCCTAGAGTTTCATCTCGAAACCCTCTATCCGTTTAACCAACTTAAACAAGTTTTTGCTATTGTAAAATTTTCCCTAGATCCACATTGCTAGAATGAAGTTGTTTTCTTTCGCCGTTTGACTTTCGTTGCTTCGTTCGATTTGATTCTTTTTGCAAATCGGAGTTCTTAAGATGAACCTTCTGGTTAGATCTCTCATTCGTGTTTTACCTATGCATTAGATGAGTACCTATTGTATGCTTGTTTGTTTGTCTGCGATAGAGTACCCGGAGTGCGCCGCCTATTACATCGAATCGCTAGGTTTCCCGGATCATCAGCAAGGCAAGTAACACTTTGATCATACCTTTCCTACTACCTAGTTTTATTGCATTAGATCAATCCTCACACATTGCATGATTAGGATCTAATTAAATTGGGGGATGGGAAGTAGTTGAGGTAGTACCTATTACCTATTTATTAGCAAACCTTTGGGAGTTACTTCTACGTTTGCCATTATGCCATGCTATGCTAGTAGACGTGGATTGGGTGAGTGATATCCATGACAGATGTGAGTTTGTTAATTAATGGTTTATCTAAGGTGGCAACTTAAGCACACATCTGGGTGGATTGAGGCACCTGGGTATTCCAGGACTTGCCTGTTTTCTTTTGGACCGCCACCCAGGCTCAAAGGGATCATGAGACTATTCATACTAGAAACTTCCGTGTGCAGCCACAAGCTATTATGGGCTCTAGCATAGTTGACTAAGTCGTGCGAACTCATACAGTGGTAGACTAGCAGATGTAGGGGATGTAGGTGGTGCGGTCTACCCGATCATAAGGTGCTACCGCTTCTGAAAGACCATGTCTCGGTCATCCGTCTTCTCAAACACCATGTAGTGCGAGAAACCAAACGGAGGCGATCGAGTCTTGTGGGGAAAAGTGCGCAAACCTCTTCAGAGTTTAACAAACTAATCATGGTTAGCCGTGTCCCTGGTTATGGACAATCTTGAGTATCTAGTACCTGCATTATCATGTGAATCTCAACATGTTACGCTAAATTAATTTTGTTGGGTTTTGTTTAATGATGATGCTTAATTGGGATTGAGAATGCTGTGAACCATTCTCAATGTTTAACAACTACCATGATAGTTAAATAAATTTATTCCTTTGTAGTAGGGAAAAATTGGCTTTACGTAAAACTATAACCATAGAGATTTCCACCAGCCAAATATGCATATAGTATAGTTGTTTCATTCCATTACTCTCTATGTGTTACCTTGCCAGCATATTCCATGTGCTGACACGTTTCGGGCTGCAACGTTAATGTTGCAGACTTTTTAGACGACGATTAAGGAGTTTTAGGTCGTGGTTCTATACTCAGTGATGCCGTTGGAGTTGATGGACTCACTTATCTTCCAAGCCTTCCGCCGTTATCATATTGGATGGCCTTAGGCCATATTTATTGTAATAAGTTCTCTATGGAGACACCCGATGTAATAAGTGTGTGATTGCTACTTTGTTATAAATCCTTCGAGTACTGTGTGGTGTCAGCATTACTGATCCAGGGATGACACCGGAGCACAGAGATCAGACTGGTTGAGGTCTGGTCGCTACAGGATGAGCACGATACTTTATGGTTTGAAGACCGTGTTTATGTGCCTAATGACCCGGAGATCAGGAAGTTAATTCTGCAAGAGTCCCATGATTCACCATATTCGATTCACCCAGGAAATACCAAGATGTATTTGGATTTGAAGGATACTTTCTGGTGGGCTAGAATGAAGAAGGATATTGCGGAGTATGTAGCAGTTTGTGATGTATGTCAGAGAGTAAAGGCCGAGCATTAGATGCCAGCGGGATTGCTACAACCCTTGCCGATACCCGAATGGAAGTGGGATAAGCTAGGCATGGATTTTATTACAGGATTGCCCAAAACTCATTCAGGCTATGACTCGATTTGGGTTGTAGTCGATCGTTCGACAAAGGTAGCCCATTTCATTATAGTGAAGAATACCTATACTAGTGCCAAGTTGGCAAAGATATACATGACCAGAATCGTATGTCTGCATGGAGTTCCAAGGAGCATTGTATCAGATAGAGGAACCCAGTGTACCTCAAAGTTCTGGAATGAGTTGCATAAAACTTTGGGTACCAGGCTAGAGTTCAGTACAGCTTTCCATCTGCAAACAGATGGACAGACCGAGAGAGTCAATCAGATTTTGGAGGATATGCTGATAGCTTGTGCGCTAGATTATGGATCTAGTTGGGACGAGAATTTTCCATACACAGAGTTTTCTTACAACAACAGTTATCAATCCAGTTTGAAGATGGCCCCTTTCAAAGCCTTGTACGGAAGGAGGTGCAGGACCCCGTTGTCGTGGGATGAAGTTGGAGACCGTCAGTTGTTTGGACCAGATCTGATTAAGGAGTCTGAACAGAAAGTAAAATTGATTCGCGATAGGCTCAAGGTAGCCCAGTCCAGGCAGAAGAGCTACGCAGATTCTAAATGCAAGGAGACAGTTTACGAAGTCGGAGACCGAGTTTATCTTAGAGTATCTCCACTTCGAGGAGTTAAGCGCTTTGGAGTAAAGGGAAAGTTAACGCCACGTTTTGTAGGCCCATACAAAGTTTTAGAGCGTATGGGAGAAGTAGCTTATAAGTTGGAATTGCCCGGAGGATTGTCAGGAGTTCACGACGTGTTCCACGTTTCCCAATTGAAGAAGTGCCACGCAGAGATGGCTGATATACCGCTAAGAGATACAGTGCCGCTGGAAGCGATTTAGTTGGATAGTGATTTGACCTACGAGGAGAAACCAGTCCAGATTCTTGAATATGCCAGCCGAGTCACCCGCAGCAAGGTTATCAAGTTTTTCAAAGTTTAGTGGAGCCACCACACGGAGGATGAAGCCACCTGGGAACGAGAGGAAGATCTGTTGAAGGACCACCCTCACCTATTTTCTAGCCAACCCGAATCTCGAGGGCGAGATTCAACTTAAGGGGGGTAGGTTTGTAACATCCCAAATTTTCAATTTGGAATGTTATACAATAGATCATCATTGCATATCATATTTATTTGTATTTTGGTTGATCTTAGAAATTCCACGCAACTCAAGGACCCTCGGAGAGAGTTGGGGATTTCGTTATTTTCATATTTGAGTTTTCTCAAATTTTGAAAATAGGATCATTTGATTTTATTTATTTTATCTTCAATTATTCTACTATAAAATTATGAGAGAGGGAATAAAATGTCTTTCCCAAATTGAAAAATATTGAGGATTTAATAAAAAATCAAAAAAGATTTTATTTTGGTTTTATTTGCTACTTTATTTGAATTTAGGAAAAATTGCACGTTTTCAAAAATTGCATTTAGGGCCAAGAAAATGTTCATCCTGTTCTAAATATTTTATTTAGACGGAGAAAATTTGTTTTGGCATTTTTAGATTTTTATTTATTTTTCTAGAATTTTTTTAGTTGCAGCGATATTATTTAAAAAAAACCGCGCGCCCGACTGGGCCGAAGGCCCAGCCGAGCCGGCCCAGCTGTCGCCGTCTCCCGCAAGCCGGATTGGGACTGGAGTCCCGATTGCCGCCGCCGTCGTGTCCAGGGAGGACTCGCCTCCCGAGGCCGCCCCCTTCCCAAGTTGGCCGCCCCCCTTTATAACCCCGTCGGAGCCCCCTGGAGCCCCGAGCCACCACCGCAGCCTCCCCACGCCGTCCGTGCCGCCGCCGCCGCCTGGAGCCCCGCCGGAGCTTCGCCGGAGCCCGAGCCGAGGTAGCCTCCGCCCGATTTTCTGAGAAAAACCGCTTCGTTTTTTTTTTAAAAAAACCCTAGTTTTCGTTTTTTAAAAAGATCGTTTTTTCTCTGGTTTATTTATTTAGCGAGCGTTCGGTCGTTCGTTTGTTTTAACGAACGCGTTCATCGTTTAGTTCCAGTTAATGAACGTTCGTTCGTTAACCTGTTCGTCATTTTTCTTTTTCTTGGATTAAATCCGTGATTTTTTCTGATCGCGATTCCTGATCCGATTTTTGTTCTAGTATAACTTTTTGCTCGTTTATCGGAATCAGGCGATTCAAGCGCCTGGAGTTTCGTCTCGAAACCCTCTTTCCGTTTAACCAACTCAAACAAGCTTTTGCCTCAGTAAAATTTGACCTAGATTCAGATTAGTAAACGGAGCTTGTTTCTTTTGCCATTTGTCTTTCGTTGCTTCGTTCGATTTGTTTCTTTTTGCCAACCGGAGTTCTTAAGTTGAACTTTCTGGTTAGATCTCTTATTCGAGATTTACCTATGCATTAGATGAGTACTTATTGTATGCTTGCTTGTTTGCGATAGAGTATCCGGAGTGCGCCGCTTGCTACTTCAAATCGCTAGGTTTCACAGATCATCAGCAAGGTAAGTAACACTTTGATCATACTTTCTATTACCCAGTTTTATTGCATTAGATCAACCCTCACACATTGCATGTTTAGGATCTAATTAAATTGTGGGTTTGGGAAGTAGTTGAGGTAGTACCTATCACCTATTTTATTATCAAACTTTTGGGGAGTTACTTCTACGTTTGCTTTTAAGCCATGCTACGCTAGTAGACGTGGATTGGGTGAGTGAAAACCATGACAGATGTGAGTTTGATAATTTAATGGTTTACTTAAGGTGGCAACTTAAATACACATGTGGGTGGATTGAGGCACCTGGGTATTCCAGCGATTGCATGTTTTTCTTTTGGACCGCCACGTAGGCTCAAAGGGATCATAAGATTATTCACACTAGAAACTTCCGTGTGCAGCCACAAGGTATTATGGGCTCTAACATAGTTGACTAAGTCGTGCGAACTCTTACAGTGGTAGACTAGCAGATGTAGGGGATGTAGGTTGGTACGGTCTACCCGTTCGTAAGGTGCTAGCGCTTCTGAAAGACTATGTCTCGGTCATCCGTTTCTCAAACACCGTGTAGTGAGAGAATATCAACGGAGGAGATCGAGTCTTGTGGGGAAAAGTGCGCAAACCTCTGCAGAGTGTATAAACTAATCATGATTAGCCGTGTCCCCGGTCATGGACATCTTGAGTATCTAGTTCTTGGATTATCATGTGAATCTCATCATGTTACTCTAATTAATTTTGTTGGGTTTTAATGATGATGCTTAATTGGGATTGAGAATGCTGTCAACCATTCTCAATGTTTAACAACTACCATGATAGTTAAATAAAAATTTATTCCTTTGTAGTAGGGAAAAATTGGCTTTACGCAAAACTGTAACCATAGAGCTTTCCACCAGCCAAATATGCATATAGAATAGCCTTATTCTTTCATTGTTCTCTATGTGTTACATTGCCAGCATATTTCATGTGCTGACCCATTTTCGGGCTGCAACGTTCATGTTGCAGACTTTTCAGACGACGAGTAAGGTGCCTTTTAGGTCGTGGTTCTATACTCAGTGATGCCGTTGGAGTTGATGGACTCACTTATCTTCCAAGCCTTCCGCTGTTATCGTTATTAGATGGCCTTATGCCATATTTATTGTAATAAGTTCTCTTTTGAGACACTCGATGTAATAAGTGTGTGATTGCTACTCTGTTATAAATCCTTCAAGTACTGTGTGGTGTCAGCATTACTGATCCAGGGATGACACCTGAGCACAGAGATTAGACCATTTGAGGTCTGGTCGCTACACAGCACCTCCGAGTTCAGCACACATTCAGCTCGATGACGTCCCACGAACTCCGATCCAGCAGAGCTTTGCGGGAGAGTTTTGTCAGCACGACGACATGATGATGGTGATGATGTTGCTACCGACGCAAGGCTTCGCCTAAGCACTGCTATGATATGATCGAGGTGGATTATGGTGGAGTGGGGCACCGCCCACGGCTTGGAACAATCATCTTGTGTGTCTTTGGGTGCCCCCGCCCCCGTATATAAAGGAGCAAGGGGGGAGGCCGGCAGGCCTTGGTGCGCCCCAAGGAGAGGAGGAATCCTCCTCCTAGTAGGAGTAGGATTCATCCTTTCGTAGTCCTACTAGGAAGGGGGAGGGGAAGGAAAGAGAGGGAGAGGGAAAGAGGGGCCGCGCCCCCTCCCATAGTCCAATTCTGACTCCTCATGGGAGGGGGAGCGCCACTTCCTGGGCTGCTGCCCTCTCTCCCCTCAGGCCCACTAAGGCCCAATACTTCCCCGGGGGGTTCCGGTAACCCCTCCGGCACTCCGGTTTTCCCCGAAACCATCCGGAACACTTCCGGTGTCCGAATATAAATATATCAATCTTTACGTCTCGACCATTTCGAGATTCCTCGTCATGTCCGTGATCACATCCGGGACTCCGAACTACCTTCGGTACATCAAAACACATAAACTCATAATACCGATCGTCACCGAACTTTAAGCGTGCGGACCCAACGGGTTCGAGAACTATGTAGACATGACCGAGACTCATCTCTGGTCAATATCCAATAGCGGAACCTATATGCTCATATTGGTTCCTACATATTCTACAAAGATCTTTATCGGTCAAACCGCATAACAACATACGTTATTCCCTTTGTCTTTGGTATGTTACTTGCCCGAGATTCAATCGTCGATATCCTCATACCTAGTTCAATCTCGTTACCGGCAAGTCTCTTTACTCGTTCCGTAATACATCACCCCGCAACTAACTCATTACTCACAATGCTTCCAAGGCTTATAGTGATGTGCGTTACCGAGAGGGCCCAGAGATACCTCTCCAACAATCGGAGTGACAAATCCTAATCTCGATCTATGCCAACTCAACAAGCACCATCGGTGACACCTGTAGAGCACCTTTATAATCACCCAGTTAAGTTGTGATGTTTGGTAGCACACAAAGTTTTCCTCCGGTACTCGGGAGTTGCATAATCTCATAGGCATAGGAACATGTATAAGTCATGAAGAAATCAATAGCAACAAACTAAATGATCATCGTGCTAGCTAACGGATGGGTCAAGTCAATCACATCATTCTCTAATGATGTGATCTTGTTAATCAAATGACAACTCATGTCTATGGTTAGGAAGCATAACCATCATTGATTCAACGAGCTTGTCAAGTAGAGGCAAACTAGTGACACTCTGTTTGTCTATGTATTCACACATGTACTAAGTTTCTGGTTAGTACAATTCTAGCATGAATAATAAAAATTTATCATGATATAAGGAAATATAAATAACAACTTTATTATTGCCTCTAGGGCATATTTCCTTCACTTACTACCTTATGTTCCGCTCTATCGGCTAGGGTAGTAAAGGGAGAACTACTGCGATTGTGTCCTGGTTTATCCGGATGAGCACCTCATTAGAGAAAGCTGAAAACCGACTACCATGATGTGGCGAGAGCTGGTCAACCACTCGATGACTTATCAGAATCTTTCACGATTCCTTCCGTATTACACAAAGGACCGTTCTTCCGGTCACCTATGTAACATATCGTATTCCGATGGCTGCATACATACCAAGGGCTATATTGTAGACCCACCGTCAAACTCCTATGGCTAAGTGAAAGTGTTAAAGCCCTATAGTCCGATTGCCTAGTTCGCTGCATTGACACCTCCTTCACGGACCAAGACGTTGTATCAAGAGTGATCGAGTTCTTTTCCGAACACCCCCCTATTTTATGCGAGGGGGCTAAAGCCGGCGACTGGAAAACTTTCAGATTATACAAAAACGGCCGCACAGGAGGAGCCAAAACTTTTAGGCAGCCTTAAAATATCATAATATTCTTTTTACAATTTTGGCACATTCACTGTAAGACCATATCCTTTGAGCACTGAACCTCTATTAAGCGGGCACCCTCTAGGACATATTCAACACATTGCTGCGGCGGGTGTTTGTCCTTGCCCCGGGGTGGACTGTTCGCTGCAATATCGGTGGCCTTCATCTTCGCCCAATACATCTTGACAGGGGCAAAGGCCAGCTGTGCACTTTCAATGCACGCTGATCGCTTCACGGCGTCGATACGCGGCACCACATCCATTAGTCGCTGCACCAAACCGAAATAACTATTTGGAATTGGCTCATTCGGGCATAGCCGGATCACGACATCCTTCATGGCACAACCGGATATCTTGTGGAGATCGGCCCATTGGACCATCTGTTCGTTCAGCAACAGCGGGCGCTTTGGCGTGCCGAATTGCGTCCAGAAAAGCTTCTCTATTGCATACCCTTCTTGCACTTGGTAAAATTGCGCTGCATCGGAGGCGCTCTTCGGCAAGTCCCAGAATGCGTCTGGAGAGCTCCACATTTGATTAAGCGGGGCATACTTCGGACCGCCGAACTTAGTTTGTAATAAGAAAGGCTTACCAGCCGCTATCTCCCCAGCTTGCCGGATCTCCTGCCGAGCCGCCCTAGACTCGGATCGTGCTTCTCTTGCCTCTTGTAAGGCATTATTGAGATCGATAGTTTTGGCTTTGTTATCCCTTTCGAGGAATTCACACCGGATAGTGGCTTCCTTTGGCTTGCACGCCATGGTAGACATTCTCTCCTCACACTGGTGCTGAGCAGCCTGTTCGGCTTTTAACTCATTAACTGCTTTCTTGGCTGCCACATTACTCATCCGGGTTTGCTCCTTGGCTCGGACAAGTTCATCCCGAAGGGCCTCCACCATGGCAGCACCATCTGCAGTTATTCATGTCTCAGTATATAATTCTTAGCTTCGTGCTCATATTATTATACATACATACACTAACCGCCTCAAAACATACCTTGCGCCTCATCGAGCCACCTATTAATAAGCACGATGTCGTCATCTGCCACATCAAGTTTCTGCTCCAGACTTGCAACCTGTGTAGCGCGGGCAATCGTTGTGGCTGTAATAGCCTGTGTTCCAATTAATTAGATTATTTCCTGGGCATATCTTTTTCAATCCTCTGATTGCCTTGCTTTGGATGCCAACCAGAGTCTCAGGGCCTACTATCTATACACAGGTGCATTTTGCGTATAGAGCACAATCGAAAATATTACATTACGTACCTTGAAGCCTCTTAGTAGGGCCATGAAAGCTTCATTCAATCTGCTTTTCATGGACATAATCCTCTGAGACGGATGAATATCGCAACATGTCCAACAGTGTATCCAGCGCCTCCGGATTCTGGGAAGCAGCTGCGGGAGTACGGACTCCCTTTGTAGGGATATGTTTACCCGACCCTAGAGTCATTTCCGACTATAAACCGTATAGTCTGAGGCCTTTATTGTTGGTCCCCGTAGGGATCGCACACCCCGGACCCTAGGTGACCGAAGTTTCACCTTGGGGCATTGCCTTCATTATCCTGTGCACCACTTGTTGATCACGAGAGATCCTCCGGGACGACACCTCGAAGTCGTCCGCCCTATTGGGCGAGGAATCTTGTGGAGGCGTATCGCTTTACATCATCTCCGGAAGAAGATCCACCGAAGAGGATTGTTGAGGAAGATTGCGTACCGGACTGCAAAACATGTATTCTAGATGTTACCCTTGTAACAGGAAAAGGAAAGGGATATGTTTAAAACACCCTTGTTCACTTACGATACGGGTAAAGGCTCGTCCTTACGGAGGAACTGTGCGACAACGTCGTCTTCCGAGCCCGAACCGCCTGATAGGAGCATCTTACCTCGCTTAGGAGCCTCTGCCTCCCAACCTTCAGAGGCGGCCCTTTTCTTACCATGGGGAGAAAGTATGTCAGCTTCTCCTTCTCTTTTACCTTCGGAAGATGGAACCTTAATCTCCTCGGACAGAGTGTTTGGTGTACCTTCAGAATGGAGGCCACCTTTGTCGTTCCTGCTCTCCTCATTGTCCTCTTTCATCGGCACGTGGAATGGTGCCGGGACTAGCATCCTCTATGATCTTGTGGTAGATCAACTCTTGTAATACTCATATCATCAAGAACAATCAAGCAGGAAGTAGGGTATTACCTCCATCAAGAGGGCCCGGACCTGGGTAAAACATCGTGTCCCCTGCCTCCTGTTACCATCCGCCTTAGATGCACAGTTCGGGACCGCCTACCCGAGATCCGCCGGTTTTGACACCGACATTGGTGCTTTCATTGAGAGCTCCTCTGTGTCGTCGCCGTTAGGCTTGATGGCTCCTTCGGTCATCGTTAGCGATGTGGTCCAGGGTGAGACTTTTCTCCCCAGACAGATTTTTGTATTCGGAGGCTTCGCACTGCGGGCCAACTCGCTTGGCCATCTGGAGCAGATCGAAAGTTACGCCCCTGGCCACCAGTTCAGGTTTGGAAGCTTAAACTACACGGCCGATATCCGCGGAGACTTGATCTTCGATGGATTCGAGCCTCTGCCTTGTGTGTCACACGGTCACGGTGAGTACGATTTAGCTCTACCATCAGACAGCGTCCAGGAGATCGCACCGGCAACCGCTCCAACCCTCAATTCGGAGCTAGTTGCGCCGTCCATGGACGGGTGGATAGACCCCACCACCGAGGCCTTACCCTCAGCGGCGATCGAGCCGAACATCGACCTTACCCTGCACGAGAGACGTGTTGTCAGACTGCCGGATCCTTCTCCGGCCACGGACTCCGAACTGCCTGCGCCCGTTCCTAGCGAATCCGATTGGGCGCCGATCATGGAGTTTACCTTCACGGATATTTTTCAGCACTCGCCCTTTGGCGACATACTGAACTCATTAAGGTCTCTCTCCATGTCAGGAGGATCCTGGCCGAACTATATCCGACAGGATTGGGATGCGGATGACGAAGAAATTCGCTGCCCACCCACCACCCACTTAGTAGCCACTGTCGATGACTTAACCGACATGCTCGACTTCGACTCCGAAGACATCGATGGTATGGATGATGATGCGGGAGACGAAGAGGAACCACAGCCCACAGGGGCATTGGACAGCCACCTCATCATACGATATATACATGGTGGACACACCAAAGAAGGTAATGGCGACGAGACAACGAAGGATGACCCCTCCAAAAAGCAACCCAAGCGCTGACGTCAGCGGCGCCGCTCCAAGTCCCGCAAAAGCAAAAGTGGTGATACCGGCACAGGAGATAATAACACTCCGGATAGTGCCAAAGATGGCAACAATCCCCTCCAGCACGATCTAGGATAGGAGGATGGAAAGGACAGCCCTCTAGAGAGAGCGGCAGATGGAGAGGCGGAGGACGATAACTACAAGCCCCCTCCAAAGACGAGGCAAGCCTCGACGATGCCGAATTCGTCGTGCCAGAGGATCCCGTCGAACAAGAGCGCTTCAAGCGCCGGCTTATAGCCACGGAAAATAGCCTTAAGAAAAAGCAGCAGCAGCTTCAAGCTGATCAAGATCTGCTAGCTGACAGATGGACTGAAGTCCTCGCAGTTGAGGAATATAAACTCAAACGCCCCTCCAAGAGTTACCCAAAATGCAGGTTGCTACCTCGAATGGAGGAAGAAGCGTATGACGCGGCTGATCGGCCACCTCGTGGCTGTGATAGAGAGGCATTCCAGCCAAAAGCTCAACCTACACCCCGACGCCATTCAAATAAAAAGGCATGGGGAAATACGCCAGACGTGCGAGACGTATTGGAGGACAAAGCAAAACATGCAAGATCGATCTACGAATCACGAGGGCGCGCCACTATGCGAGACGACAATCATCATGCCGGATACAGTAAAAGTAAGACCGGCCGGGCCGAACACAGTGGGCAAGACTCATTCGAGCTGCGTCGCGACATAGCCTAGTACAGAGGCGCCGCACACCCCCTATGCTTCACAGACGAAGTAATGGATCATCAAATCCCAGAGGGTTTCAAACCCGTAAATATAGAATCATACGACGACACGACAGATCCTGCGGTATGGATCGAGGATTTCCTCTTGCACATCCACATGGCCCGCGGTGATGACCTACACGCAATCAAATACCTCCCACTCAAAATTAAAGGACCAGCTCGGCATTGGCTCAACAGCTTGCCAGCAGAGTCCACTGGCCGTTGGGAAGATCTAGAAGCCGCATTCCTCGATAACTTCCAGGGCACTTACGTGCGACCACCAGATGCCGACGACCTAAGCCATATAATTCAGCAGCCAGAGGACTTGGCCAGGCAATTCTGGACACGGTTCCTAACAAAGAAAAATCAAATCGTCGACTGTCCAGATGCGGAGGCCCTAGCAGCTTTCAAGCACAACATCCGCGACGAGTGGCTAGCCCGACACCTTGGTCAGGAAAAGCCAAAATCTATGGCAGGCCTCACGACACTCATGACCCTCTTTTGTGCGGGAGAAGATAACTGGCTCGCTTGCAGTAATACCATATCAAAGAACCGTGGTACTTCGGATACCAAGGACGGCAATAGCAGTTCACGTCGCAACAAACATATGCACCGCTTTAACAGCGATAATACTGAAGATACGGCAGTCAATGCCGGATTCGAAGGTTCTTAACCCGGTCAACGGAAAAAGCCATTCAAACGAAGCACTCCGGGCCCGTCCATTTTGGACCGCATACTCCATCGCTCGTGTCAAATACACGGCACCCCCGACAAGCCAGCCAACCACACCAATAGGGATTGTTGGGTATTCAAGCAGGCCAGCAAGTTAATTGCCGAAAACAAAGATAAGGGGCCACATAGCGATGACGAGGAAGAGCCCTGGCAGCCGAACATCGGAGGACAGAAGAGGTTCCCCCCACAAGTGCGGACGGTGAACATGATATACGCAACCCACATCCCCAAGAGGGAGCGAAAGCGTGCGCTCTGGGACGTATATGCATTGGAGCCAGTCGCCCCAAAGTTCAACCCATGGTCCTCCTATCCGATCACCTTCGATCGCAGGGACCACCCCACTAGTATTCATCATGGCGGATTTGCCGCACTGGTCCTAGACCCAATCATCGACGAATTTCACCTCACTCGAGTCCTTATGGATGGCGGCAGCAGCCTGAACCTGCTTTACCAGGACATAGTGCGCAAAATGGGTATAGACCCCTCAAGGATCAAACCCACAAAAACGACCTTTAAAGGCGTCATTCCAGGTGTAGAGGCCCATTGCACAGGCTCAACTACACTGGAAGTGGTCTTCGGATCCTCGGATAACTACCGAAGCGAAGAATTAATCTTCGATATAGTCCCGTTCCGCAGTGGCTATCATGCACTACTCGGGCGAACCGCATTTGCGAGATTCAATGCGGTACCGCATTATGCATACCTCAAGCTCAAGATGCCAGGACCTTGGGGGGTCATCACAGTTAATGGAAACACAGAGCGCTCTCTCCGCACGGAGGAGCACACTGCGGCCCTTGCAGCAGAAGTGCAAAGCAGCCTCTCAAGGCAATCCACCAGTTTGGCGTTTCAAGACCCGGACACCTTCAAGCGCGCTCGGAGTAATCGACAACTAGACCGCCTGGCATGATCTGAGCTCGCGTAGCAATGCGGCCCCCACCCCGGCCCAAGCCAAACGGCGAAATTCGTGCCACACGTACATAATTACGCATTAAAAATACCATGGGCATAGGCAGGGAGGGGGCACAACTACGGCATGCCCCAATACGCAGCTTAAACCACACTAGGGGCTTCCCGCTTTGTTATTTTTCTCTCTCAGGACTTTAATCTCTGGAAACCCTGTCCGGCAGCATGATTGCCGAACACATGATGCATCAACCAAGGAGGCAGAAAGCTATGTCACACCACGGAACTCCCAGGTGGATTACGATAACGAGTGAAATATTTGCTTTAATACTATTCCTCAGCTTGCCCTTGGAAGGGACATAGTCCTACTTTTTGCTTATCGCACTATCTGTATCATTCTGCTTTAACGCACCTTTTTTAATAAACAATGCATAACATTACGACTATTATTGCATTCTTGTTATATATATATATATATGTGTTAATTAATGATGCCTTGCAACTGTACACTTTGGTACGGCCAATACACCAGGGGCTTAAGTACCCCACATAATGGTGTGAGAAGTCTGAACACTTTCACAAGTGCGGCACCCCGAACTTATAGCATTATATGTATTAGCTCCGAATCATGTCTTTGGTCAAATGTTGGGTTTGCCCGGCTCCTATGTTTTGGTACCTTACGTTCCGTTCTATCGGCTAAGGTAGCACTTGGAGAACTACTGCAATTGTGCCCCAGTTCTGCTGGGCTAAGCACCTCAGTAGAGAAAGCTAAAACTGGCTGTCATGATCAGGCGAGAGACTGGTCGCTGTTCGGCGAGGTTTCGAGTCCCTAAAGACTTATGCCGCTTAGAGCGAGGAGCCGGTCCTGTCCAGCTTAAAGGCATGTATCGCGCCCCGAATTCGGCCTTCCAAATACCAGGGGCTTCGCAGAAATTTAAAATTATAGAATTCTATGGCTAAGTGAGAGTGATAAAGCATTATTAGTCCGGTTGCCTTGTTCGCTGTGTTGAGCACCTCCCTCGAAGGACCCAAAAATGGGAACAAGAGTGCTCAGGTTTATCCCAAACATCCCAGCACTCACGGCATGGGGGCAGAAGCCGAGGACTAGCCATCTCTCAGATTGGATAAACAACCAAACAGAAGGTAATATTTTAAATTCAAACAAGCGTTGCATAGCGCATATGAAACAAGTTTTCATCATACAGGATCACACGAGCAAGTTTACTCAAATATTACATCCTTCGGACATTCATCCGCTACAAGACGGGCACCCTTCAGGACACTCTCATAATAAATTTCGGGGGTGCGATGCTCCTTGCCCTACGGCGGTCCTTCCTTGATCAGCTTCACGGTGTCTAGCTTGGCCCATTGCACCTTCACATGGGCGAAAGCCGCGTGCACCTTCCATGCAGATGGACCGCTTGACGACTTCCAGCCATGGGTAGGCATCCACAAGCCGCCTCACCAGGCTGAAGTAGCTGTTCGGAAGGGCGTCACAGGCCACAGCCGGACTATAAAGCCCTTCATGGCCTGTTCGGCCGCCTTGTGTAGCTCGACCAGCTGCTTCAGCTGGTCGCTCATAGGCACCGGGTGTTCGGGCCCAGTATACTGAGACCAGAACAGCTTCTTTGTTGAGCTTCCCTCCTCGGCCTGGTAAAACTGTGCGGCATCCGACACGCTGCGGGGCAAATCTGCGAATGCTCCTGGAGAGCTCCGGATTCGGGTAAGTAATAGGTAATTTACTTTCACATGCTTGCTTTTCATATAGATTACCTTACACGCCGCTATTTTGTTCATCGCGTCAATCTCCTGGAGGGACTTTTGGGCTTCGGCCTTGGCACTCTTTGCGCTCTCGAGGGTCGCGGCAAGCTCAGACTCTCGCGTCTTCGAGTCAAGCTCCAACACTTGGTGCTTCATCACGAGAGCCTAGAGCTCTTGCTGCACCTCGCCCACCCGAGCCTCTTGCCTTTCCCGCTCGGTGCGCTCCTTGGCCGCTTTATCTTCGGCCTCGAACAACGCTTGCTTTAGGGTCACCACTTCGGTTGTGGCCCCGGGCAAATTCATGATGATCCTGTCATTTTGCAATCGCATTCTTTTTATACATATCCATAGACTAGGTACTACTTACCTTTGTTCTCCTCAAGCTGCCTCTTGGCAAGGCCGAGCTCGTCCTTGGACCCTTTAAGGTCCTACTTCAGTGCGGCGACCTCCGCAGTCAGTGCGGCAGATGCCAGCAGCGTAGCCTGCATACACATATTGACATACTTATATTATACTCCTGCGATATTGTTTGATCCTCTATTCGGCTTTTCTTTGTGAACACCGAACAGAGCATCAGGGGCTACTGTCTATGCGGTAATATTTTCCTATATTTTAAACACATACCTCAAAGCCTGTTAGAAGGCTGGCATAGGCTTCAGTCAATCCGCTCTTGGCGGACTGAACCTTCTGGACCACCGCACTCATAATAGTACGGTGCTCCTCGTCGATGGAAGCGCTGCGAAGCGCTCCCAGCAGATTGTCCGGCGCCTCTGGATGGACAGAGGTCACCGGCACAGGCGTCTTGCCCCTCTTGGAAGGAGGCCGCCTGCCCGAGTCCGGAACCACTGAAGGTTCCGGCGCGGTGTTCGGCTGAGGGCCAAACTCGGAGCCCTCAGGGGCCTTGTTCCCTCTGCTCCCAGAGTCCAGAAGGTCACCTCGGCGTTGTCCGCGGGGCAAGGGGAGGTGGCGGTCGGAAGTGGATCGCTATCCATATCCGACGAGCCTAGGGAGCCGTCCGACGATACATCGATACGGGCTCATGCCGGCGTGCATAATCATATTCGGCGTTAGGAGAAGCAGTGCGGCAAAGGAATGCTATGAGTTACTCTGGTATCTGAATACTTACGACTTCGCCAGTGGCGTGGCTCTGAGCAGCCACTCGTCTTCGCCTTCGGCGGCGGTGGTGGAACTGTCCGGAAGGAGAGTCCTTCCCTTCTTGGACCCTTCGGCCTCCCCAGTTGGGGCGGCCTTCCTTTTCTTGTCGCCCCCAACTGAAGGGGGAGCATCTTCTTCTCCCTCCTCGTCTTCGGGGGAGGAGTGTGTCGCAGAGTTATCGGACGATGAGTCCAATGACGCCTGGCGTCGGGAAATCCTTCGGGTTCCCTTGGCCTTCTTGGTCTTTTCCGGCACCTTGTAAGGAGCCGGAGTCAGCATCTTCGTCAGGAGAGTGTCTGCTGGGCCTTCGGGCAAAGGAGCCGGACAGTCGATCTGTCCGGCCGTCTCCTGCCAGTCCCGTCAAAGGTACGGGAGCTTAGATCCCGCATAGAGTCAAACTATGAAGAACAAGTATCCTGTGAGAGGTAAAACAGCTTACCGCGCTGGCTTGGCGCTTCGCGCAGAATCCGCGATCCTCGGTAGTGGGAGGGGGAACCTCGGCACCCTTGAATAGCACCTTCCAGGCATCCTCGTGAGTTGTGTCGAAGAGCCTGTTCAGAGTATGGTGCTGGGTTGGGTCGAACTCCCACAAGTTGAAAGCCCGTTGTTGGCACGGGATGATCCAGCGGATGAGCATGACCTGGACTACGTTGACGAGTTTGAGCTTCTTGTCCACCATGTTTTGAATACATGTTTGGAGTCTGGTCAGCTCTCTCGAACTACCCCAGGACAGGCCCTTCTCTTGCCAGGAGGTGAGCCGCGTGGGGATGCCAGATCGGAACTCGGGGGCCGCCGCCCATTAAGGGTCACGCGGCTCGGTGATGTAGAACCACCCCGATTGCCACCCCTTTATGGTCTCCATGAAGGATCCCTCGAGCCATGTGACGTTGGGCATCTTGCCCACCATGGCGCCTCCGCACTCCGCCTGGGGGCCGCTCACTACCTTCGACTTGACATTGAAGGTCTTCAGCCAAAAGCCGAAGTGGGGCTTGATGCGGAGGAAGGCCTCGCACACGACGATAAACGCCGAGATGTTGAGGATGAAGTTTGGGGCCAGATCGTGGAAATCCAGGCCATATTAGAACATGAGCCCCTGGACGAATGGGTGGAGAGGGAATCCCAGTCCACAGAGGAAATGGGTAAGGAACACTACCCTCTCATGGGGCCTGGGGGTGGGGATGAGATGCCCCTCATCTGATAGCCGGTGCGCGATGTCGTCGGGCAGGTATCCGGCTCTCCTCAGCTTCTTGATGTGTCCCTCCGTGACGGAGGAGACCATCCACTTGCCTCCCACTCCAGACATGTTTGGAGAAGGTTGAGGTGGGAAATGCGGACTTGGGCGCTGGAGCTCGAGTGTGCGAAAATGGATGAGAAAAGGAGGAAGACGGCGTGGATGAAAAAGTGAATCCTTGTCCCTTTATATGGGCGGACAAAACTATGCGTCCCCACTAGCCTGGTAAAACTTGCTTATCCCCCAAGCGCCGTAATCGATGGCGCGGTTGGGTTACCCACACCCGTATTGATTAGAATCCCGTAATAAGTGGGACACGATCTTTGCTTTGACAAGACGTGTCAAAAAACTGCCTCGCGTCATGTGCGGAGTTAGTTAAAGGAAACTGTTCGAGTAATTACCGGGCCATGGCTTAATGTCGTGTTGCCAAAACAAGTCAGCAGATTAGATTTTTGGAAATATTATTCTCTCTACGATGGTATGTGGAACTTATTTTGCAGGATCGGACACTATCCTTGTATTCAAATTCTTCCGTGGTGTATTCGGAGGAGAACCCGCCTTGCAATGCCGAAGAAAATACTGCGCGCCGGACTCATCGTCATTGAACCCTGGTTCAGGGGCTATAGAGCGAGTCCTAGATTAGGGGGTCTCCGGACAGCCGGACTATATCCTTTGGCCGAACTGTTAGACTATGAAGATACAAGATTGAAGACTTCGTCTCGTGTCCGGATGGGACTCTACTTGGCGTGGAAGGAAAGCTTAGGCAATACTTATATGTATATCTCCTCCTTTGTAACTGACCTTGTGTAACCCTAGCGCCCTCCGGTGTCTATATAAACTGGAGGGTTACAGTCCGTAGGACAACATACAATCATACCATAGGCTAGCTTCTAGGGTTTAGCCTCTCTGATCTCGTGGTAGATCTACTCTTGTACTACCCGTATCATCAATATTAATCAAGTAGGACGTAGGATTTTACCTCCATCAAGAGGGCCCGAGCCTGGGTAAAACATCGTGTCCCCTGCCTCCTGTTACCATCTGCCTTAGACGCACAGTTCGGGACCCCCTACCCGAGATCCGCCGGTTTTGACACCGACAGTTGCAGTCAAGGCCGATGTCCTCGGTAGTGTCCGGCCACTGTTTTCATGTCCCAAAAAAACTTCCACATTCCTCTATGCGTCATGCCGAAGAAGTGCTAAAGGGTTCGTGGTCCTTCCGGATTAAACTCCCACATATGGAGGGGCCGTCGCTGGAACGGGAGGACCCGGCGGACTAACATTACTTGAATGACGTTGATGAGATCGGTGTCCTTCTCAAGGAGATTCTGGATGCGGCTCTGTAGAGTCTGCACTTCGTCGATTAATCCCCAGTCCAGCCCCTTGTTGATCCATGATGCAAGCTGAATGGGAGGGCCGGATCGGAATGCAGGTGTAGCTGCCCACTTGGTAACACGGGGTTTAGTGATGTAAAACCACTCCCGTTGCCATAAGTTTGAAGATTCTGTGAAAGATCCTTTTGGCCAAAGAGCGTTGGTGAGCTAGCGTTGGTGAGCTTGCTCACCGTGGCACCACCACACTTCGCTTGCTTCCCCTCGATCACCTTCGACTTCACATTAAAGGTCTTGAGCCATAAGCCTAAGTGTGGGGAAATACGGTGAAAGGCCTCGCACATGATGATGAACGCCGAGGTGAGAAGAAAAGAGTCCGGGGCTAGATCATGAAAATCTAGCCCGTAATAGCACATGAGCCCTCGAACAAAGGGGTGAAGTGCGAACCCTAGCCCTCAGAGGAAGTGGGAGATGAATACAACCATCTCGCCAGATTTGGGAGTAGGAATAACCTTCCCTTGAGCAGGAAGCCTGTGGGGGATTTCCACGGTCAGGTACCTTGCCGCCCGGAGCTTTGCAATATCCTCCTCTGTGACAGAGGAAGCCAACCACCGGCCTTGAGGTCTAGGTCCAGACATGACTGGGAAGCTTGAAGCAATTAAATTGAACCTTGGGTGTTGGAACTCGACTTAGGAGAGGTTGAGAAAGCCGGGTCGTGGCCCCTTTATAAAGGCGATGAATATCGAACGCCTCCTCTTAGGCCTTAAAACCTGCCTATTCCTAAGGAATCATGCCAACAAAACGGTTGGGATACCCACGCCCGTATTGATGAGAATCCCGCAATAAGAGGACATGATCTCTGCTTCGACAAGATCTGCCAATAAAAACGCGTCTCGAAACATGGAGCGACAGGCTAAAAACGGTTCGAAATAATAACCGGGCCGGGACGTGATATCATGTTACAAAAAAGTTGTCAGCAGATTGGACTCGTGAAATATTATACTCTCTGCGGTGGTGTGTGGTACTTGTTTTGCGCATCCGGACACGTCGTTGTTCGAAGACTGTGTTGGAGTATTCAAAGGAGGAACTCGCTTTGCAATGCCGAAGACAATCTGTGCGCCGGACACCTCGTCATTGAAGCCTGGTTCAGGGGCTACTGAGGGAGTCTTGGACTAAGGGGTCCTTGGGCGTCCGGCCAGTCAGACATGGGCCAGACTGATGGGCTATGAAGATACAAGACCGAAGACTCTCACCCGTGTCCGGATGGGACTCTCTTTGGCGTGCATGGGAAGCTTGGAATTCAGATATGAAGATTCCTTTCTCCGTAACCGACTTTGTATAACCCTAGTCCCCTCCAGTGACTATATAAGCCAGAGGATTTAGTCCGTAGGGGCAGAGACAATCATAATAACATAGGCTAGACTTCTAGGTAGATCAACTCTTGTAATACTCATATTCATGAAGATCAATCAAGCAGGAAGAAGGGTATTACGTCCATAGAGAGGGCCCGAACCTGGCTAAACATCGTGTCCCCTGTCTCATGTTACCATCAACCTTAGACGCACAGTTTGGAACCCCCTACCTGAGATCCGCCAGTTTTGACACCGACATATACCCCTTTCCCCTTTGACCACACGAACATTCGACTGATGAGATCACTCCAAGAAGTACAAGATATCAGAATACTAAGACCACTTTGGAATGTAGAGGATTTTACCGAGCATTAGAATAATGAAACTACGACGGTTGAAGACTCCAAAGGCTAGGAAAATTTGAAGGCTCTGGAGAATTTCCAGATTGGTGTGACCTAGGAAGGCTACCCCTATGGAACTTAACAGAGTATTGAACTTGTCAATACCAGAGATCAAGGTGTGTCAGAGAAAGACCGGAACATGGAGCGTTAAAACTCAAAGTTTTGTCAAGAAAACACTAAGGTAGGAGATATCAACTATGTAATGATAGCTCATGGCAGAGACATGGGCATAGACACGGCTATCCATGATGTTATCGCCCGCTTATGCTATTTGTCACCGTGTTAAGTTAAGCATGCATTTCTTTGGAAGGATCGGATGAAAAAAGGGCTAATGGAGCACCTATCAGCAAAAGATGAAGTTTTAACCTTAACTGGTGTATCACTAGGATCTGGGGTAGTACATCAAGAATTTTAAGATGGAGCTCCAGGAAGCTGTATTAAACAAGGAAGCATTTCTTGAAGAACTCAGGACCCAAAAGCTGAAAGTAGCCAAGCTTGAGGAGCAAAACCTCGAGATACCGGAGATTCGTCGAGAACTGAAGTACAGTAGGACCATGGTTCATGCCAAGGTTGTTGAAACCCAGAATGTTTGGAACGCAACTCCAGCAGTATTGAAGGATGTCACAAGAGACTTCGCGTCAACAGAGATGATCTGACAAAAGAACTTGAGAAGGACAAGAACGATCGGAAGAAGCCATCGGAGACATGAACAAGGCTTGAAGAGTTGGCGACTTTGAAGATTTATTGACCCTTACAAGACGAAACCCCTGTTATATACCTACGTTAGATGCGACATTTGTGAGCTGTCATTTGTTTGATGTTTTCCCGACAGCCACATAATAAAAATCTGTCTCTTCAAAACTATTGTTTGTATTGTGTGTATCCCTCTCGATCCCTCTTATCTCAGCCAAAACCCTTGGAACCAATATAGGATGAATGGATATGAACTCTCATTTCCGAGACCGATGACTCAATTGGAGACGGACCGGTGGATTCAGAATATGTAAGATCACATGAAGAATAACACTATAGTCGAAATGCATATGACCCAGCATGCTCTTAAGTGCTTTGAAAGAGGTGCTGCTACTTGGTGGAGGATGTACCAAAACATCAATGGATGGCAAGGAGTAACCACTTGGAAATAATTTAAGTTGACTCTGCTAAAGTCTCGGCTTGTGTCCCAGAGGTTGAAGCCTTATGAAAATTGTTGGGGATATTACTATTAAGTATAAACCGGCCATGAGGGGCCGGGTTATGTCCAGAAGGAGTTAGTCGTGTTTGAAGCCCATGAAGAGAAGAGGTATGGCACTTTACCGAGGAGATCTAACATGAAGGCTCAGGGCCTAAAGGCGGATTAGAGCCCATAGGCGTAAACCGCCATACGATATGTAACTTATTTTGTAAAGCAAGGAAAGGTAGGAACCAAGCCGGGCATGTTTATGAGCCGGCCTCGGGATTCTGTAAACCACCGGCCGTCAACCTGTGTATATAAAGGGATGACCCAGCGGCGGTTTAGGGACAACAAACAATAACTCGAGAGCCAGGCAAAGCGGATTCGCTCCCTGGTCATCGAAACCCTAGCAATTCCATCATAACTGGACGTAGGCTTTTACCTTCATTGTAAGGGGCCGAACCAGTATAATTCCTGGCGTCCCTTGTCCACTTTAACCCCTTCAAGCTAACCCGTCGTCATGGCTCCACGACTAATTCCTTTCACGAGGACATCTGCCGTAACAAAACCATGACAGTTGGCGCCCATCGTGGGGCAATCACACGAAGGTTTCGAGTTCTTGAAGGGCAGCTTTGAAGGACTCAAGGGATACGTTGTGGGCCGGATGACCAAGAGTCGTCGCGGCAAGCTCTACATCGACGACGCAGGTGGGGGCCCCGAGGCCGGCTCGATCGAGTACGGGTACCGGGTACCCTTTGGCGGAATACACGTCTTCATTGGCATGATCGGCGAACCGGGCCCTGAGCCGGACATCTGCACCGACATCATTGAGACGGCTCAGCGTGCAAGACCTACCCGCGTTCAGCCTGCCATGAAGCGTGCCTTCGTGGGAGTCATCCAGGGAGCAGAGTCTGAGGATAGATCGGCATCTGGTGGCAAAACCGTCGTCTACTCTGACGACGAGTCTTCAACCGGAGAGACTGAGTCGCTATATCAGCTGCTTGATGGCCGGATTAGTGGTTGTTCCGATGGCGACAGTATGCCGGACCTCCTTGAACCGCCGAGCCGAGTTGCGTTCTTCATGGCCGGTACACAATCGGTGTAGCATTCTTCTACCGTCGCAGCACTTATGTCTGGTTTAGCATCGGCAACACCAGCCGGGGCAGGGGGCTCTGCACCATCGCTGGCTCAGGCTTTGTCCGATTTGTTTGACACTCTGGCAACGTTGCTAGCAACGTAGGTTGACGCGGCAAACCAGGATCAGCACAACGCGGAAATTTCAAAGGTGAAGGATCAGATAGCTCAAGCCAAGGTAGATCTGGCAGCGAAGAACAACAGGATGGACGCTGAGCGGGCCGGTTTAGAGGCACAGGCCTATCGGCTTATGCTGGATCAGAGTGCGTCAGATGACGTCATGAGGAGAAGGTACCGGTCTCACCTGCCGCGGGTTTACGAGGGCAGAAACCTCTTCAACATGCCAGGAGCAGGCACCAGCAACCAGCCAGTGGTAAACCGGGTGGAGGCACCTGGAACAGGGGCGCCGGTTTAGCCGCGTGCGATGGATCCGCCCCCTCAGCCTCGTCAAAACAATGTCCCATCACAACATGTCTCAACGCCTCCGGGTCATTACTCTAACCCGTTGGATAACATCGTTGCCGCCGCTTGGTGATTGGCAGCTCTCCCAATCGATGGCGAGTCTCCAGTAGTAGTTGAAACACGATGGGCTAGGGAGCTCCTTCAGACAACTTTGACTCAGCAGCGGGCTTATTCACACAGTCACGAGAGGATTCATTCCACCCCCATCCAAGTCGGAGCTACACCAGGCATATTGATGAACCGACCGTATCAAGCAGCGCGCGAAACCGTAACCCGCGCGAGGTCATAATCTGGCGGGCGGCGGTGCTAATGCACAAGATGTGGTGGATCACGGTAGAGCACGTCGAGAAGCCGAGTTAGCAGTGTAGTACGCAGCCCGTCAGCTTACTCCGGTTCGTCCAACTACTTTAGTGGAACCAGGCATGGTTTTCAGTTCTTTGGGGGTGCCATGCCTTACCCCGGCCATACGCAACATGCGGCTGCCCAAGGACTTCAAGGGTCCTCGTAAGCTGCCCAATTACACTGCCGATTTACCCTCTAAGTCATAGGTAGAGAGCTATGAGATGGGAATGGAGATGCTGGACGTGGATGATGCGGCATGTGCTAAGTACTTCACCATGATGCTGGAAGGGATAGCTCGTACTTGGTTAAAAAGTTTACCAGCTAACTCCATTGGATCATGGGCCGAGTTAAAAAGCCGGTATATCCAGAATTTCAAAGCTACGTGCAAACAACCCATGTCAATTGTGGATTTAACCGCTTGTGTTCAAGAGGAGGGGGAGTCCACAACCCATTGGGTGAGTCTTAGTTATTCTGCATTCATTGGACCGCATCAGCGCTGACACGGTCGTCTTAACATTGGAAGGCAATTGCCGGTTTATGCCCTTGAAGCTGGAGTTGGGAAGGCTCAAGCGTCACTGCAATGACATGGCCACGCTTATGGCAGCTCTGGTTAAGTATGCCGATTCAGACAGTACCTAGGACCCTGAGTCTGAGGATGAAAAGACGGGGAAGGGAAAGAAGAACGGCGGTGCCAAGGGGCAGCAGCATAACCCGGCGGGTCATGGGAACAACGGTAAGCGCAAGGCGGATAATAGCTTGGATTTTGTGGCTAACACCAACACCCAGGATAATGGTCAGCGTCGTAAGGGTAAACCGCCCTAGTGGGGTAGAGGTTCAGGTCCCAATCTTGGGCGCCTGTTAAATAACCTTGCCCAAAGCATGGGTCGCGAGAGAGGCCACCTACGCACCTTTGGAAGGATTGTTTTATCATGCGGGAGTTTAAAAATTCAAGTTCTTTCCAGTATGACCAGGGACCGCACAGCGGTTCAAGAGGCGGTTCTCATGGGTCGGGTTATGGCGGAGGTAGCTCCGGTTCAGGATTTCAAGGTAATCAAGCTGGACATGGCAATCAAGGTAATCAGGGTAACCGGGGCGGTTATAATCATCAGGAAGGTCAGAAGTAGCAACAATCAGGTTATCAGAGTAATTCGAAGCAGTTAAACAGTGGGCAGTATCATGTCTTCACCACTAGCCTATGTAAGCGCGATCAGAAGCTGCATAAGAAGGCAGTAAATTCTGTTTAGTCGGCGGTGCCCCGTTATCTGTGCTGGTCTGAATAGCCCATTTTATGCAGTCGAGAGGATCATCCACCCCGGGTTGATAATCCGGGTCATCTGGCCTTAGTGGTGGCACCTCAGGTTCGGGGGTACAAGTTCACCAAAGTACTCATGGACGGAGGGAGCATTATCAATATCCTTTATTATGAAACCTTCCATCGCATGGGGTTGACAGATAAGAATCTTAAACCGTCGAATAGTGTCTTTCATGGTGTGGTGCCTGGTAAATCAGCGTACCCAATTGGTAAGATAGCTCTAGAGGTTGCTTTTGGAGATGATCATGATTCAAGATCATAAACATGGACTTTTGAGGTGGTAAAAATCAAGAGCCCATATCATGCCCTGTTTGGGCGGCTGGCTTATGCTAAGATCATGGAAAGGCCTTGTTATGTTTATCTGCAGCTTAAGATGCCGGGTCATAAGTGGACCATCGCAGTGCATGGGAGCCGGAAGATTGATTTGGAATGTGAAGAAGGTGATGCGGCCTATGCTGAGTCGGTTTGTGCAATAGAGGAGATGAAGTTTTACAAAGACAATGTTGATCCGGCAGATATGGCCTCTCTGAAAAACCAACTACAGAGCATGATCCGGCTTTGAAGTTTAAATCGGCTGAGGTGACTTAGCTAGTTGACTTTGTTCCCGGCGATTCATCCAGGAAGTTCAACATCAGCGCTAATCTGGATCCTAAATAGGAAAGTGTGCTCATCAAGTTCATCCGTGAGAACCCGGACATCTTTGCATGGAAACCTTCTGACATGCCAGGTGTACCGAGGGAACTCGCTGAGCACACTCTTAATATAGATCCTAAGTTTAAACCAGTTAGGTAGTTTATCCGCCGCTTCATTGAAGAAAGGCGCAAGGCTATTGTAGAGGAGGTAGCCCAGCTCTTGGCAGCAGGGTCTATTGTGGAGGTCTTTCACCCTTAGTGGCTAGCTAATCTGGTGATGGTACTTAAGAAAAATGCCAGTTGGCGTATGTGTGTCGACTACACAGATTTGAACAAACCCTGTCCAGATGATCCTTTTGGTCTCCCTCATATTGATCAAATCATTGATTCTATGGCGGGTTGTGACTATTTTTGTTTTATGGACGCTTATTCTGGTTATCATCAGATCAAAATGGCAGTTAAGGACCAGGAGAAGACAGCTTTCATAACTCCCTTTGGAGCCTTCTGTTATGTATCTATGCCTTTTGGGCTCAAGAGTGCCCAGGCGACTTATTAGCGCTGTGTCCAGAATTGTCTTCATAAACAGATTGTGCACAATGTTCATGCTTATGTGGATGATATTATGGTGAAGTCCAGAAAGGAGGAAACATTGATAAATGACTTGAAGGAGACTTTTGATAACCTCCGGGTTTATAAGATGATGCCTAATCCGGCCAAATGTGTCTTTGGTGTACCGGCAGGCAAGCTCTTGGGTTTTCTGGTATCTAAGAGGGGCATTGAAGCTAATCCGGAGAAGATCAAAGCTATTACATCGCTGGCTAAACCAGCGTGTATTAACGATGTTCAGCGTTTGGTGGGTCGTATTGCCGCATTGAGCCAGTTTATCAGTCGGTTAGGGGAGAAGGCTATCCCTTTGTATCAGATGCTGAAAAAAATAGATGACTTTGTTTGGAGTGAGGCTGCCAATGAAGCGTTTGAGAGTCTAAAGTGGCAGCTAGCTGAGCCGCCTGTCCTTGTTGCTCCTGTTGCTAAGGAGCCCTTGTTGTTATATGTGGGTGCTAATGCCCGGGCTGTTAGTGTGGCTATTGTTGTGGAGCGCAAGGAGGATGGAAAGGAGTATCCGGTTCAGCGGCCGGTTTATTATATCAGGGAGGTCTTATTGAGTCTAAGCAGAGGTACCCACATTGGTAGAAGCTGGTGTATGGAGTTTTCATGGCAAGCTGGAAGCTCAAGCACTATTTTCAGGGTCATCCTATCACTGTGGTCAGTTCTGCCCCCTTGGGGGATATCATCCAAAACAGAGAAGCAGCTGGCCGGATTGCCAAATGGGCTATTGAGCTTGGACCTCATGGGTTAAAATATACGCCTCGCACAACAATCAAATCCCAAGCACTTGTGGACTTCATCAATGATTGGACAGAGTTGCAGGCACCGGAGGAAAAGCCAGATAACACTTATTGGACTATTCATTTTTATGGGTCCAGGCAATTGCAAGGCTCGGGGGCTGGAGTCATATTAACTTCCCCACGAGGTGATAAGTTTTGTTATTTTGTCCGTTTAATGTTCCCTTGCACTAACAATGCAGCTGAATATGAGGCCTTGCTCCATGGTCTTCGGATGGCTAAAGAGATGAATTTAAGCCGGGTTAAGTGCTTTGGTGACTCAGACCTGGTGGCTCAACATGTGTCTGGTACTTGGGATTGCAAGGACCCGCTCATGGTGGTGTATCGACGAGAGGTGGACAGAGTGGCTGGCCATTTCAAGGGTTATTAGGTTGACCATATAGACCTAGAATGAGAGTAGATATTAGAGTCAAGTTGTATACTTGGATTAACTATCTAATTTAACTAGAGGTAGGTAGGTAGGCTCTGTTTTCTCTTCCTTTTATTCCTTGTAATCTTCCCTAGCTTGTACAATTGCTACTTCTTTCTTCTTATAATAAAGGGCTGTGGAGCTTTGCTCTACAGTAAATATTCAAAAAAAAGAATGAAGCGGTGGACGCTTTAAGTCGCTTAGGCTCTCAACGTAAACTAGTGCCACCTAATGTCTTTCTGGATGTGCTGCATAATCCGTCGGTCAAGATACCTACAGAGGAGGATTTGGCTGTTCCTGACCCGGAGGCTCAGTTGGTGGTAGCTCTTCACGTTATCCCGGATTGTACAGTCCCGTACCTGGCATACATGAACCGGGGCGAGTTACCATAGGATGAAGATTTGGCCAGGCACATAATCCGGCATTCCAAGTCAATGACCATTATCAATGGGGAGTTACATCATTGCAGTGTAACTGGGGCGTTTCAGCGTTGTGTGTCTCCTCAAGAAGGCTGTGAGATTTTGCATGAAATCCACGAAGGAGATTGTGGTCACCACTATCGGTGTCAAAACCGGCGGATCTCGGGTAGGGGGTCCCAAAATGTGCGTCTAAGGCTGATGGTAACAGGAGGCGGGAGACACAATGTTTACCCAGGTTCGGGCCCTCTCGATGGAGGTAATACCCTACTTCCTACTTGATTGATCTTGATGATATGAGTATTACAAGAGTTGATCTACCACGAGATCGTAGAGGCTAAACCCTAGAAGCTAGCCTATGATTATGATTGTTGTTGTCCTACGGGCTAAACCCTCCGGTTTATATAGACACCGAAGGGGTCTAGGGTTACACAGAGTCGGTTACAAGGGAGGAGATCTACATATCCGAATTCCCAAGCTTTCCTTCCACGCAAAGGAGAGTCCCACCCGGACACGTGACGAAGTCTTCAATCTTGTATCTTCATAGTCCAACAGTCCGGCCAAAGTATATAGTCCGACTATCCGAGGACCCCCTAATCCAGGACTCCCTAAGTAGCCCCTGAACTAGGCTTCAATGACGATGAGTCCGGTGCACAGACTATCTTCGGCATTTCAAGGCGGGTTCATCTCCAAATCCCGAGTACCTGTCGTAATGAGTAGCGTCCAGCTTCCCATGAATCTTGCACTCCTCGGCTTCTGTGCTTTAATAATGGCTATCTTCCATGTTTCGAGCGAATGCGAGAAGTCGGGGCATTTTTACATTTGCCACCCTAACCATGTAAGTAAATCGTCTATTTAAAGAGTCGGGGATCCACAGATCTAGATCATACCATCCTCCCACAGCGAGTATCCATCGAAGCGCGCCCGGAAAAGTCCATCCCATCATGGCCGGCCATCGCAGCTCCTCCTCTCACTCCCGTAGCACTAAGCTAGGCAATTGGGAGAAGTCTTCCGTCCCCCATAGCCAATTAGTAGAGTTGCAGACCCAGGGGTTTCTCCCTCCTGCGTATATGGTCCCCGTCCGAGCCGGACTAGCCACTTATAATGGCGGGGAGCAAGCGGAGAGCTTTCCCAACCCATCTATGGGGGAGCGGGTATGGCTTGTCCCTTACTTATTGAGGGGACTCAGATTTCCAGTCCATCCGTTCCTCCGCGGGCTCCTGGAGTTTTATGGCCTCCAGCTGCATAACTTTACTCCCGCCTCCATATTACACATCGCCAGCTACGTCGCCTTTTGCGAGCTATTTCTGGGCTGCGAAGCTAATTTTGAGCTATGGAAGAGGCTATTCTGCCTCGTACCCCATACATGGGTGGTGTCAATATATCAAGTGGGCGGAGCCGAAATGTGGCGCATCGCCGGGACCGGATACCTGTCCGGTACTCCGAAGAAGACATTCGAAGACTGGCCTTCGGAGTGGTTTTATATGGAGGACGTCCCCCTTCCAGACCCTATTCGGAAGGGCCTTCCTGAGTTTAATAATGCCCCTTTGAAGAAACGCCGCAGCTGGCGCCCTCGGAGCCCCCAGGAGGAAGATAACAGAGAGGTCCTTTACCTGATGGGCAGGATAAAAACGCTGGCCAAATCAGGACTGACAATAAATCGAGGTTATGTCAATATGTATAATGCGGGGGTGCAGCCACTTCAGTATCGGGGGAAACCCATGTGGCACTACAATGGAGAAGACGATGTCACCCGCTGCGGTCGTAAAGGTCCGAACTCCGCCGCTGCTCTAGCGAAAATACTGTCAGAGTTGTACAAAGGAGAGGAAGAGGAGTTCATCCGCATTAAGCCACGGGATGGATTCTCCACGTACAACCCCCCAAACTGGGTGAGCTGCTATCTTTTACTCCAGACCTTCCCGCATTCTTCATCATAAATATTTACCATGATATTTCATAGAAGGAACTACGAAAAGCTATGAGGGAGGTCCACAGCCCGTCTCCACAGCCATAGGACCCTGACCAGGCCCTTGACCCCGGACTCGAAGAAGATCCGGACATATTTGTGGAGCTCGTCGATAGGACATTCTATCAATTAAGCTGCGATGGTGCCTTGGTGGCCATCATAGCCAATTATCCTGGCCTGCTCCCTGCATCGCATGTAAGTAAAACCGGAGTCCCAACTTCCGAGACGGATCCATTTTTTGCACCTCACCCACCGCACACGTATTGCGTCTTACAGGGAAGCCCCTCGGGGCGCCATGCTGAACCCGCAGTGACTCATCAACAAGGGGCACCGAAGTCGGGTAGGCTTAAAAGGAAGGCGGTCAGGATTGAGACGCCGTCATGGAGGTATGAAAAAATACCCTCTCCATGGTTGTTGTCTTTAAAATATAATAACATCCATGGTTCTTGGCAGAAAAAACGCTCGCCGGACTGTGTCCGGAGAGCCTGCCAGCCATAGCTCCACCAGCCAGACTTAGAGGCAGATGCTAACGTGGGGACAACACCAGATGTTCCTCCTATAGAGGATGCAGATAGGTTGTCCGCTACAAATTCCGAAGTGGAGAGTGCCATGAATCACAGGCGTCGCCGGGCCATATACATAACTTGATGCATTCAACTCAGGAGACATGTACATCCGAGCTGCTCAAAATGGCCTTGCCAGAGCCACGGACCAGTATGTAAAGGATATACGGGTAAGAAAATATGATAATTATGTATAACAGTAGCCCCTGAGACTTGAAACAGTTGGCACAACTGATTTAATGATCATTATATGCGTAGGTTCTTACGGAGAAGAATACCCAGTTGTATCAAGAGCTAGAGGAGTGCAAAGCCCAGCTACGGGCCGCAGTTGCCGGAATGGAGGAGTCCAAGAAGGCCCCATCTGGTAATACTTGTCCTGATCGAAAAGAATGAAATGTCATGTACCAGTTAGTATTCGGCATGCAGGCAAATCTAACAATTGATTTTGCAGATGATACCGGAGTGAATCCGAAGATCGTGCGAGGGGATGAGCAACATGCTCAACGACAGCTAGAGGCTGGCGAGCGCGTGCTTACGCGGGTTAGGGAGGAGAAAAATGATCTCCAAGATGCCAATACCCGGCTGGGCATTGAACTGAAATATGTTCGGGTGCAGCTAGCTAACTCCGTAAAGCAGAATAAGAGGCTTCAACGCGGCATTTTTAGTAAGTGCTTGAATGAACTTCTATAGAGTTCGACGAAGAAACCGGCTAACAGAGTTATATTTGTAGGTATGCTAACGGGACGTCCCGAAGAGGAGATGCCCGGATCTGCGGGCGATCTTCTACCAGAGCTCTCACAACTGCACGAACAAGTTCGGCAGGTGATGCAGGGCATTTTCCAGGCCTTGTGGCCATCCGCCTCCCTGCCTGGAGGCATGGGGGAGGTCGCAGAGATGCTCAAGGGAGCGCGGCGGCACTTCCGATTATCGAAGATATATGCCTCCCGACAAGGTGCATGGGAAGCCTGGGCCATGGTGAAGACGCGATATACCAAGGCTGAACCGAACCACATGGCCGAGGTCGGACCTGTAGGGTCTAATGGGAAAGAGATCCCCGTTAGTCTGGTATATGACCAGGTAAAATTAGCCGCAATGTATTCCCAACATGATTGTAGGCTAGACAGCCTGTTGGATGGTATAGAAGAAGAATTTAGTCAGTCTATGTGATTGTGTACTTCAAGTGACATATTTTGTCCCTAGCTGGATTGTAAATCATATTTCATGGAAGACCTTTTCGCGTTGACCTCTCGACCCGACAGTCCGGAGTGTATCCAAATACCCGCCCAGTTCTGTAAAAACTGGGGTACGCGTGGAAACCAGGCGTAGGGCTCATAAGTGCTTGAACACACAAGTACCCAACTAGCTATGTTATATTACATGGGTAGTAAGAAACATCTTCCAGGGAGAATAGTACCATTAAGGGTTCCTTTCCCTGGGTACGCATGCCCTAATGTGCATATCCAGACTGCGAAAAGAGACGCAAGATATAAACATCTGGGGGCATGTATTGCAATAAGTAAAAGTCATCTTTTGTTCACCGACCGAATATTCCCTTAAGAACGCTAGCTTTTGGCTTCACCCAGTCTGAGGTACACATCCAGATGACCCAGCAGTAACAATCGCAGAGGTGCTCCCCTTATGCCCTAGCCGAATTAACAGGAACGTAGGGCATAAACACAAGAGCCAGGCAACCCAGCTTGGCCAAAACTTAAGTCATATCGATGCATATAATGGCGAAGAAAAGGTACATGTGGAAAAGTAACACATGTGGAGGGGGCATAGAGCCCGGAACATAATAATATTAAGATTCTGTATGAGCAGCCCCCAGGTGTAATGAGCACGCATGGCGCATCACGATTGTGTAGTCAGGACACATTTTAACCTTTTAAGGCCGTGAAGAAAAAGGGAAGAAAGAAAGAAAGACAGATAGCGGATATATATAAAAAAAGGCAGAGGTAAGGAGACGAACATAGAGTCCGGCACTAGGCGTAGAACCTTCGGAGTCTGGCCGTGTTCCATGGGTTTGGCTCGAGTCGATTGTCCGATGCATCACGCAGACGGTACGCTCCACCGGTGAGAACTTTGTCGATGATGAAGGGACCTTCCCATTTGGGCTTGAGCTTGTCCTTTTTCTTCTCTGGTAGGCGTAGAACGAGTTCGCCAACGTTATAACTTTTGGCCTGTACTTCTCTGCTTTGATACCATCGAGCCTGTTGCTAATAGAATGCAGAGCGGGCTTTTGCAATGTCACGCTCCTCCTCCAGGGCGCCTAAACTGTCCTGCCGATCAAGCTCGGCTTCTTTCTCTTCATACATGCGCACTCGAGGTGAGTCATGAATGATGTCGCAGGGCAGTACCACCTCTGCGCCGTACACCATAAAAAACGGTGTGTATCCGGTAGTGTGATTCGGCGTGGTCCGTAGCCCCCATAGTACGGAGTCGAGCTCCTCAACCCAGTGCGTATCTGATTCCTTCAAGGATCGCACTAATCTAGGTTTAATGCCGCTCATAATAAGACCATTTTCTTGTTCGACTTGACCATTTGTTTGGGGTTGATAGACGGAGGCATAATCGAGCTTAATGCCCATGTTGCCGCACCAAGTTTTTACATCGTCAGCTGTGAAGTTCGAGCCGTTATCGGTGATGATGCTGTGGTGGACACCATAATGATGTACAACCGCGGATATGAAGTCTATCACTGGTCCGGATTCGGCCGTTTTAACTGGTTTGGCTTCTATCCATTTGGTGAATTTATCCACCATGACCAATAGGTACTTTTTCTTATGGCTTCCTCCTTTAAGGGGTCCGACCATATCAAGCCCCCAGACCGCAAAGGGCCAAGTAATGGGGATTGTTTGGAGAGCGGTAGGTGGCATATGGCTTTGGTTTGCAAAAAGCTGGCAACCGACGCAATGTTGGATGAGGTCCTATGCGTCTGCTCGGGCTGTCAGCTAGTAGAAACCTATACGGAAGGCCATGCTTACAAGGGCCCGAGCTGTGGCGTGATGGCCGCCGAGTCCAGCATGAATTTCTGCCAAAAGTTGTCGTCCTTTCTCTTCGGAGATGCACCTTTGAAGTACTCCGGTAGCGCTTTTCTTATAAAGCTCTCCCTCGTGGACCTTGTAGGCTTTAGAACGCCGCACAATGCAACGTGCCTTGTTTGGGTCCTCAGGGAGTTCTTGCCTATTTAGGAAAGCCAAGAAGGGTTCTGTCCACGGGGCGGTGACCGCCATAATCACGTGGGCCGAAGGTGTTATTTCGGTGGCGGAGCCTCCGATTACGTCAGAGTGTTCGGGGTCTGGTGTTGTGGCCGGATCCAGACTGTTTTTGCCGGTCTCCCCTTCCCACACCACGGATGGCTTAAACAGCCTTTCCAAGAAGATATTAGGTGGGATAGGGTCGCGCTTACCGCGGATGCGGGCGAGGACATCCGCCGCTTGATTGTTTTCTTGGACCACATGGTGGAATTCGAGCCCCTCGAACCGAGCTGACATTTTGAGGAAGGCATTGCGGTAAGCCACCAATTTTGGGTCCTTGGCGTCAAAGTCTCCATTTATTTGAGATATTGCGAGGTTTGAATCCCCACGCACCTCTAGGCGTTGAATGCCCATGGAGACTGCCATCCGGAGACCATGTAACATGGCCTCATATTCTGCTGCATTGTTGGAGTCTGTGTATAGTATTTGGAGTACGTATTGGACTGTATCTCCGGTGGGGGATGTCAGGACGACGCCTGCCCCCAGACCAGCCAACATCTTAGAGCCGTCGAAGTGCATGATCCAATCAGAATACGCACCGTACTCTTTAGGGAGTTCGGCTTCTGTCCATTCGACGACGAAATGAGCCAGTACTTGCGACTTAATGGCTCGCCGTGGTTTGTATGTTATGTCGAATGGGAGGAGCTCAATAGCCCATTTAGCAATCCGGCCCGTGGCATCGTGGTTATTTATTACGTTGTTTAGTGGTACTTCAGAGGCCACCGTAATTGAACATTCTTGAAAGTAGTGTCATAGTTTCCAGGACGCCATGAAGACCGTGTATGCTATCTTTTGATAATGTGGGTACCGTGATTTGCATGGAGTGGGGACAGTGGATACGTAGTATACCGGCTTTTGAAGCGGGAACTTATGTCCGTCCGTCTCTCATTCGACGATGAGCACTGCTCTTACAACTTGGTGTGTTGCCGCTATATATAACCACATTGGTTCGCTGATATTTGGCGCGGCCAAGATTGGGTTGCTGGCCAAGAGGGCTTTTATTTCTTCCAATCCGGCCATGGCCGCATCCGTCCACTCTAAGTGTTCGGTGCGTCGAAGAAGACGATAAAGAGGTAATGCCTTTTCTCCCAATCAGGAGATAAAGCGGCTTAAGGCTGCCATGCATCTGGTTAATTTCTCGATTTGCTTGAGGTCTGTTGGGATAGCCAACTTTGAAAGAGCACAGATTTTAGCCGGATTTTCTTCAATTCCTCTATTGGAAACGAGGAAGCCCAAGAGCTTTCCGGCGGGCATGCTGAAAACACATTTTTTTGGATTGAGCTTGATGTCATATGTTCGGAGATTGTCAAACTTAAGCCTCGGGTCATCTATTAAAGATTCGATGTGTCTGGTTTTAATGACCACATCATCTACATATGCCTCCACTATTTTGCCGATTTGTGTTTCTAGGCATGTCTGAATCATGCGTTGATAGGTTGCACCGGCGTTTTTGAGCCCGAAAGGCATGGTGTTAAACAGAAGGGGTCGTATGGAGTGATGAATGTCGTTGTGGCTTGATTGGACACCGCCATCTTGATTCGATGGTATCCGGAGTATGTGTCGAGGAAACACAATGAGTCGTGTCCTCCGGTAGCATCGATAATTTGATCGATGCGGGGGAGGGGTAAGGGATCCTTGGGTCAAGCCTTGTTAAGGTCCTTGAAATGACTCATAGGCGCCAGGATTTTTCCTTCTTTGGTACCATCACCATGTTTGCTAGCTAGTCTGGATGTTTTATTTCTCTAATGAATCCGTCCTCGAGTAACTTGGTTGGCTCTTCTCCCATGGCTTGTCGCTTAGGCTCAGAGAAACGCCGAAGAGTCTGCTCGACCGGCTTGAATCCCTTTAGAATGTTTAGGCTATGCTCGGCCAGCCTGGGTCGGATTCCTGGCATGTCTGAAGGATGCCAGGCGAAGATGTCCCAATTCTCGCGCAAGAACTCCCGCAGTGCGGCGTCTGTTGTGGGGTTCAGCTGTGCCCCGATGGATGCTTTTTTTGTAGGGTCCGTTGGGTGGACCTGGAATTTGACTATTTCGTCTGCTGGTTTAAAAGAGGTAGACTTGGGTCTTTTGTTGAGTATCATGTCATCCCTGTCCACTTTGGAGCGCAGCGCAATTAGTTCTTCGGCCGCGAGGGCTTCGGAAAACGCCTCGAGGGCCAGTGCGGCGGTTTTAATTTCGGCACGGAGTGCTATGTTCGGATCACTAGCTAGAGTGATGATTCCATTGGGCTCGGGCATCTTGAGCTTCATGTACCCGTAAAGGGGTATAGGTTGGAAGATCTGGAATGCCTCCCTCCCTAAAAGGGCATGGTATCCGCTACTATATGGGGCCACTTGGAATGTGATTTCTTCGGACCTATAATTCTCCGGCATGCCGAATACCACATCTAGTGTGATTTTTCCCGCACATCGTACCTCCAGACTAGGGATGATTCCTCTGAAGGTCGTGCTGCTTTGCTCAATGCGGCTCTTGTCTATTTCCATTTTTCTAAGAGTCTCCTCGTAGATGAGGTTTAATCCGCTGCCGCCGTCCATGAGCACTTTAGTAAGCCGAAAGCCATCCACAATTGGACTAAGGACCAAAGCGGCTGGTGCTCTGACTATTCAGAATTAAGGTTCGTTAGTGGCATTGAAGGTTATAGCCGTATCATTCCATGGATTTATTGTTGCAACATGGCAGACTTTGGCAAGGCTTCGAAGTGCTCGCTTGCGCCTATTATTTGAGGCGAATGTCTGGAAGACTGTCAGTACTGTATTGTTATTTTCCACGGGATGGTGCTCTATGGTATTGTTGATTAGGAGATCCTCGCCGTTGTTGGCCACCTGCCAGAGTATCCAACATGATCTAAGGCTATGTGTTGGCATGGTATCCAGTGTACTATGAATTTTGCATGGCCCATTGAGCCATCCCTCCAATACGGTTCCACGCCCTGTAGTGGGCTTTGGTTTCTTTGTAATTGGATCGGGTGACTTAGGAGAGTACACCCTTTTAGTTCAGACGGAGGGTTTAGTGAGAGCCAGAGGATCCCAGAATTTTGTTTGGGTTTTCCAGGTGCTTTCCATCGTATAGTACTTCTATACTATGGCCGCCAAGTCAGCGAAGTGTGCTATGTCACGGCGACTTATAGCGTTGAGGATTCCCTTGTCCATGCAATTTTTGCAAAAGAATGAAATTGCGTCTTCCTCGCGACAGTCCTTGAGCTTCCTCATTACAAGGAGGAATCTGGCCCAATAGTGATGTACTGTCTCTCGGGGCTCTTTTCTAATGTGGGAAAGATCACTTATGTGAGGGTGGGTGGGTAGATTTAGGTCTAAACCCTGACCCAATCTGAGACCCAGGGGCAGAGGAGTTTCCGAGCTTGGCAGTTCGGGCTCCGGGACGTTGCCCAATAGTTCTGGCCAGCTGTTCGATTCTAGGTTCGAAGCTTGGGCCATGTCATCCCGTAGACGGGTATCCGGCTCGGAGAGCTCGGGAATCCGGGCATAGTTTGTCCTCAAAATAGAGGAAGAATCGCTGCATTGATCCTCCACCACTGCTATTTGATGGGTGACCGGCGGAGAGTTAATCTCCCTTTGGTCGGGTTTAAGCCCGATCCGATCATAGTCCGTAGCGACTCCCAAGGCGGCGATGCAATCCAAGAGCTCGTTCAAGGAAGAGAGATCCATTGGATCCATCTTCTTGGTGAATCCCGAGCCGACGTGGAGGCTGTTTTCGATGACCCGAGAAGTCATTGTCGGCGCGACGTCCGAACGGGTGGTCATGATGAAGCCACCTAGTCGGAGAGTTTGACCTACAGCCAGGGCTCCCCCAGAGGTAATGTTGTCCTTGAAACAAGACGATCCATCAAGCCTTATCGTGACGGCACAGTGGAACTCTCAATGAAAGGACCAATGTCGGTGTCAAAACCGGCGGATCTCGGGTAGGGGGTCCCGAACTGTGCGTCTAAGGCTGATGGAAACAGGACGCGGGAGACACAATGTTTACCCAGGTTTGGGCCCTCTCGATGGAGGTAATACCCTACATCCTGCTTGATTGATCTTGATGATATGAGTATTACAAGAGTTGATATACCACGAGATCGTAGAGGCTAAACCCTAGAAGCTAGCCTATGATTATGATTGTTGTTGTCCTATGGGCTAAACCCTCCGGTTTATATAGACAACGAAGGGGTCTAGGGTTACACAGAGTCGGTTACAAGGGACGAGATCTACATATCCGAATTGCCAAGCTTTCCTTCCACGCAAAGGAGAGTCCCACCCGGACACGTGACGAAGTCTTCAATCTTGTATCATCATAGTCCAAAAGTCCGGCCAAAGTATATAGTCCGGCTATCCGAGGACCCCCTAATCCAGGACTCCCTCAACCACACTGGTTCAAAATCCTTGGTGGCTAAGGCCTTTCGTCACGGCTTCTATTGGTTGACGAATCATGCTGATGCTGTGGATTTGGTAAAGAGGTGTGACGGTTGTCAGAAGTTTGCACGCCGCGCTCATGTTCCGGCTCAAGAATTAAGGATGATTCCAATTACTTGGCTGTTTGCAACTTGGGGGCTGGGTATGGTTGGGCCCTTTAAGAGATCCAAGGACAAGAAGACCCACCTACTGGTGGCGGTTGATAAGTTCACCAAGTGGGTAGAGGCAGAGCCAGTCAGTAAGTGTGATGCGGCCACGACGGTTCAATTCATCAAAAAGGTGATCTTCCACTTCGGTTTTCCACACAACATCATAAGTGATAATGGTACTAATCTATCCAAGGGTGCGATGGAAGAATTTTGTCAACGTGAGCACATCCGGCTTGACGTGTCATCAGTGGCTTACCACCAATCTAATGGTCAAGCAGAGAGAGCCAATCAAGAGATATTGAGAGGCATCAAACCCCGGCTTATGGTTCATTTAAAGCGGACGCCGGGTTGTTGGGTGGAGGAGTTACCTTCCGTGTTATGGAGTATCAACACCACACCGAACAGATCTACGGGTTACACACCTTTCTTCATGGTATACGGAGCAGAGGCGGTTCTCCCTAGTGACATCCGTCATGACTCACCCCATGTGACGGCTTATGTTGAAGCTGATAATGAGAAAGCACGTCAGGATTCACTGGACCTGTTAGATGAGGAGCATGATCTCACAGCAGCACATTCGGTGATTTATCAACAAGATCGGTGCCGTTATCACAGCCGCAGGGTTAAAACCAGAACTTTTCAAGAAGGAGATCTTGTGCTCCGGCTCATCCAGGATCAGACTGATATGCACAAATTATCCCCACCTTGGGAAGGACCTTTTGTGGTCAACAAGAATCTGCACAACGAATCATACTACCTCATCGATGTTCGAGAGCACAAAGACTCACGTAAATCGGAGGAGGAGAACCAACGGCCGTGGAATATAGCTCGTCTTTGGCCTTACTATACTTGAGCCACAGGCTCTTCTTGTGTACATAATTATGACAATGTATATATTATGATCAATATAATAAACCGGAGCCTCAGCTAAAGCGGGTTCTCTGTTGTTTTTATTACATCATGTGTGCTGACATGGGGGCTTCTGTTTATAAAGCGGAGCTCTATTGATCCGGCTTATAAAGCCGCACATATCAAAGGAAATCACTAGGGGGCTTGGTCGTATTCGAACCATAGCTACGCCTCTTGATCAGCTTAAAGACAAAAGGAAATCGCTAGGGGGCTTGGTCGTATTTGAACCATAGCTACACCTGTTGATCAGCTTAAGGCCAAAAGGAAATCATGTGGGGCCAAAGAGAGTGTTGCAACAGCACAACTCAAACATTGGAACCCAACGAGCACAGCTCAAATGTTGCTTGGGGGATCTTTGCTTCTCAAAGAACAAAGAGCCTGCACCCTTGCAATAGGCTATCTAGCCAGGCTTGGAAGCCAGGTGTATTCACCTAAACCCCCGGGTTATCCTGCCTTTTTTAAGTAAGCCACTCCGTCCAGGTAAACCTGGTATGACCCACCGAACGTTTGACAAGTTAATCTCATAGACCCTGAACTTGTCTAAGTTAAAACGACGATTGGTTAATGATTGAGGTCCAGCTTAAAAGGCTTCGAAAAATGGTTTAACTCAATGGCCTGGCAGCCCATGAAAAGCCTTGCATATTCTTTTTATTTTTTTTGCCAAGTTGTTTCTCCTTTGGTGAGATTTATATAATTTTATGACAAACCGGCGTTTACTGACCTGGGTTGGCTTTCAACAATAAGTTGTAAGTACACGATCAGTTATAATTCAGTGTTTATTGACACGGTCTGGTTTCGACTACAAGTCACCAGCATCATATATGGATACACCGGTGTTTATTATAACCCGGTACAGTTTTGTCATAAACTGGCAAACTGGGAAGGAGTTATCAATACTCAAGATTGGGGTATTACCCTAAAATATACAAAAGTTGGTCAACCAACAGAGTGATTCAATATCATAGGTATCATCTCTTTCATCTTTGATTATTTTCAAAGTATAGCCTTGGTTATAAACCGGCTATAAATTTGGGTATCATGACCGTCCAATGGTAAACCGCCAGGACACTTTCAAACTTCTTGTGTGCAGGAATAGTTTTGCATAACACTGCTAGGGATTGTGAACATAATATATTCTGAAGCAAGATGGATTAATAGTATCAGGCAACATAAATATGCATGATGGCATGGCAGAACAAGTATTTTGAACTAGCCTATTACAAGGCGCTTTAAGGCCCAAAAAGAATAATTGTTTTCAACAAGGGTGGCAGTATGCAGAAGGATAAAACGGCCTCCGGATGATGACTCGTCACCAGGCTGGCTTGAGGGCTGTGGGTCGTATTGCGCTGGTGCATCCTCCTCCTCCTCTCTACCTAGTGGCTGGAAATCAATGGTTGCCCAATTGATTCCAGTTAAAGCTTGGAACACAGCTTCATCACTTATAAGGTTGGAGGGGTCAACATCAGGGGCATAGGTGTGCTTACGAATTGGCGGAGTGAGATCCTCTACATCATGTGTTAGCGCAGGATAGCTTTTCTGATCAGAATCATAAACCGGCTGATAGTGAGAGAGATCCGTTTCGTCAGCCAATTTGCTCGCTATGGGGTGCATTTCCCTTGTCAACCTTCAAAGATCGTCGTTGTTAAATTCTGAGCCGTCCTCCTTTACGCCAGGGTAGCCGCTGCCTATATCTGACGATTGAAGATCTGGTATCCATGCCTTCCCCTGGATTAGCACGGTCAGCGCACCTGACCTGACAGCTGATCTTTTTAGTTCGTCCAACCGGGCGGGCAGCATAGACAACTTCTCAATGGTTTCCTTTATTAAGGTTGTAGGCGGTTTATTATGCGCAGCGATGCAAATGGCCCGTTGGGCTCTGGAACATAACTGCTCTATCAGTGTATAGGCAGCCTTTAGCTTCATCCGCATGTTAGAGCCCAGATGGGTAATGCGAGTTCCTGTGTCATTGCAAGCATCAGTAAACCGGCAACTGATGAGATAATGTATATTGAAAATCTTCAGATGAGGATACTTACCAAACACAACATAACTCATGGCATTTATTTGCTGCTTTAAGCCGGTCAGTTCTTCGACCACCAGTTTAAGGGTTGATTCTGCGTCTTCAGCTCTCTTTTGCAAACCGGTTTTCTCTGTGCCACAATCCGCCCGTTCCTTATTAAAAGCTTCTTTTAGCTTCTCCATGGCTGCTAAGGCACTGGTCAATTCCTCTTTGGCTTTGGAATATTCCACTTGCTGAGACTTGATGTTTTCTTGGAGATCAGCGGTTTGGGCTTCCTTTTGGCTCAGCTCAGCCTATAAGAGAAGGACATATTATAAGGTGGCAGTGAATATTTGAAGTACCAAGCACATAACAAGTTATACACTTGGCACTTAGGGGCTAATGCCTATTTGATTGATTATCAGAAATTTTTTACAAGCCCCAAGCACAATACAAGTATTACTCTTGACACTTGGGGGCTAATGTATGTTTGCTCAAAATAACATTGCTTCAAGTCCCGGTTCAGATTGGCACCATAAATCGGCCCTTGGGGGCTACTGGAGTTGGTACTTGAAATTGTATGTAAGAGAGAAAAAGGTTATGTAGTTACCTCATAACGCTCCTTCATCAGATTCACTAAACCGGCTTCGTAGTCACGGTTTGTGTACAGACGGTTTAAGAAACCAGAATGAAGTTCTTGGGCATTGAGGTGGGCGTAGCTGGACAAATTTGTGCTCCACTTGCCTTTGCCCATAGCAGGGAGTTCCTCCTTGGCACTATGCTTTGATAACACAACAGGATTGCCAGGGGTGGTGTGCCAACGCCAGTAATGATAACATCATCTTCCTTATCACCAGCAGCCTTTACTGGAGTTGATGATTCATCAGCAGCCTTAGCTGGACTTGACGGTTTATCATCAGTGCGAACCAGGCTTGTCGGTATATCAGCATGGCCGGTTGCATCAACTTCTACTTGTTCAACAATAAAGTCATGATCTTGAGGCGGCGGATCATCACACATGGCCTCAGCATTCGTTCCTTCTGGTTCTGGAATTCTCCCCGGTTCAACAACCACATGGTCATCAAACGGTTTATTTACCCAGGCTTTCTTGCTGGGTCTGGCCTTGGCCCTGAAAGGAAAAGATACAAAGGTTAGTATAACATGCAAATATGAAGCGTCAAAAGATTAAGTTTAAGTATTTACCCAGGAACAGTCTTAAGAGGAGGGAGTTGTGTGGCCATTGACTCGCCAGATGATGAATGAGGCGTTCCCTGATAATTGGAATCGGACGGATTAAGGGGTTGTTGGAAATAACCTGCCTTGGTATAAGAAGGATCGGAAGGGGGTGAGACCTCAGGTTGACGCTTCCGAACCGAAGTGTTCGGTAAATCGGCCGAAGTGACTACTTGGCCGCTGTGCCGGGTTGTAAGGCGAGCTTCGTGTTGCTGCTTCTTCAAAAGAAAGTTTGGGTCCAAGTGAGCTAGGGGTGAGAAAATCTTACTTTCTGGATTGCTTGACAGATTTTTTGTCTTGGCAGAGGGTCTGAACCGGAGGAAAGGATAATTACCTCTACGTCATCGTCTTGGCTACCTTCAGCGTCATCCTGATAATAATCATTGTCAATGAGGTGTATGAAAAATGAACTAAGAGATTAAAGTTCTACCTCTACGTCTGGATCATCAAGGTCGTCATCAAGGTTTAACCCGATGGGTTCAGCTGCCTTTTTCTTGGCAGGTCTCTTGACAACCTTCGTCTTAGGTCGAGGGGTCTTGGCCGGTTTCTCCTGCGGTTTCTTCTTCCAGAATGGGTCATCACTCTGTTAAAAAGATGGATAGGGGATATAAAAGATTGCACAGTTAAGAATATCAAGTAGAAAGCATTAGTGAGGCAATTCTTACAGCTGGCGGTTTGTTCAATGTATAAAAGGGACTTAAATCGGACCTACTACAAACTGCTTCCGGTTCATTCAGCATCTTCTTAACAGACTCAGTAACTTCAGCCTCTGTTAGCTGAATATTAATATGACGTTGAGGATCTTTTGAGTCCCCTGTGTACTCACACATTAAACTGGGGCGACGGCTTAACGGTAAAATGCTCCAAGATATCCAGCAACGAACAAAGTCCACTCATGTCAAACCCTTATCCATGAAGGCTCTGACCTTGGCGAGTTGTGATGCGTATGTGGACCGTTCCTTGGCAGTCAGTCATTGTGGAAGTGGGTGTGTGTTGGTAAGCCGGTGAGCACGATAACCCGACAGAGGGTTCTCATCTTCAGGGGAAGCATCCTTGCAGTAGAACCAAGTCTGGTTCCAATCCTTAGGATGACTGTGAAGTTTGGCGTGAGGGAAGCGGACATCCTTCCTTTTCTGAATGGAGACGCCGCCATGTTTAGTGTTGGGCCCGTCTATGAATTCAGTATGATGATTCAAATAGAAAAAACCCTAGAACAATTCAACAGTTGGCCCTTCTTGCAGATAGGCTTCACAAAATACTTGAAAGTCGCAAATATTGGACACAGAGTTGGGTCCAATATCTTGAGGGTGGATCTGGAAGCTGGCAAGCACATCACGGAAAAACTTGGATCTGGGTGGTTTAAAACCACGGTTCATGTGATCAACAAATACCACTACCTCGCCGTCTTTTCGGGTAGGAGGATTTTCTGGACCAGGAATATGCCAATGGATTTCGCTGTGTTTCAGTAAAACGACAGTTCTGACACATCCATCCAGTTGCTCTTCAGTAACCCGGGAAGGGACCCAGTTACAAGCGTAAAACTGTTTGGCCATTTTGAGTGAGGAGTTGGAAAAGATTGATGCCAGTTTAAGACTCGTGGTTAGCAAGCATAAAGCATAGCAGGGTAAGGAAAAAGCATTCAAGCATGAAAAATTGTTAAACCGGAGGTTGAGGCTATTATAAATGGTAAGGCAACTGGCGGTTTATGAGGGGACTAATGTCATATGACAGATTAATTTCTAAAGGATAAACCGCCTACGCAGACAAGGAAAGTACATATGTGAGGCAAAAAATGGCTAAGTGAGGAAAAACAAGTTTCACAGGTTCACATTGGAATTTTAGATCTACCACATGTCAGGAAAAGGAAAGTATTTAGACCTAAAAATGGGTGCCTGAGCAGTTTGTGAAGTTCCAGATCGGATTTTTACGCACAGGAAACATGGTTTGATGACAAAATAAGGGTTATCATTACTACCGCATGGATGTACCTCAAGTTTGGAGTTCATTGCGTAACATCTAATGAAGAACAAGGGAAGAACACCATGAAGTTTTCTATGAACTCATGCGAACCCTAGTGAATCTACAGTCGAAAGGAAGAATAACTTACTGAAGCTGTGAAACAGTGGAGAGGCACTGTGGGTTTCTTGTATGGTTAGGGTGATGCAGCGGCCGGAGTTGAGGCAGAGGCGAAGGTCGACGATGGCGGTGGCGCTTGGGTGCTAAGGCGATGCGAGATAGAAGAGAGACGAAGAGGCAACGGGAGGAAAGGAAAGGGACCCTCGGCCCTATTTATGAGACAAATAGATAAGCGACATGCGCGGAAATCGAGGAGCCCAAAAAATGGATGTGCGACAAAGTTGTTGCCTCGACTGTTGGAGGATCATTAATGAAGGGTATCTTCAGTTTTAATGAACAGATGACGTCATGTCGGTTTATTACGAGCCTGGAAGATGACGTCACGTCGATTTACAAGATCTACATGAGGGTGCAGAAGAAGGAATTTTCCTAAGTGTTGAAGATTGACATGAATGAGTTCAAATCAATCTGGGGCCTAATGTCGGGGATATTACTATTAAGTATAAACCGGTCATGAGGGGTCGGGTTATGTCCAGAAGGAGTTAGTCGTGTTTGAAGCCCGTGAAGAGAAGAGGTATGGCGCTTTACCGAGGAGATCTAACATGAAGGCCCAAGGCCCAAAGGTGGATTAGAGCCCGTAGGCGTAAACCGCCATACGATATGTAACTTATTTTGTAAAGCAAGGAAAGGTAGAAACGAGCCGGGCACGTTTATGAGCCAGCCTCGGGATTCTGTAAACCGCCGGGCGTCAACCTTTGTATATAAAGGGGCGACCTGGCGGCGATTTAGGGACAAAAAATAATAACTCGAGAGCCAGGCAAAGCAGATTCGCTCCCTGGTCATCGAAACCCTAGCAATTCCATCATAACTGGACGTAGGCTTTTACCTTCATCGTAAGGGGCCGAAGCAGTATAATTCCTCGCGTCCCTTGTCCGCTTTAACCCCTTCAAGCTAACCCGTCGCGATGGATCCACGATTGAGTCCTTTCACGCGGACATCTGCCGTGACAAAACCACGACAGAAATGATATGAAGAAACCTTGTGCATGCAAGCTCTCTGGAGAAATAGGATACAACCGTAAAGAACACAAGGAAAAAACAGAAACTCTAAAAAAAGTCTCCTGGGTGTCTTCTGGTCCAAGAAAAATCATCGCGAAAGTTTTATTCCATTTGGACTCCGTTTGGTATTCCTTTTCTGCGAAACTCTAAAACAAGGAAAAAACAAAAACTGGTACTGTGCTCTAGGTTAATAGGTTAGTCCCAAAAATCATATAAAATAGCATATTAATGCATATAAAACAACCAAAACAGATAATATAATAGCATGGAACAATAAAAATTGTAGATACTGCCCGTCCTCGAGTAGGTAAATGTTGAAAACATAATTTTTGATGTGGGATGCTACCTATCATATTTATCCATGTAATTCTCTTTATTTTTGCATGAATGTTCAGATTCGTAAGATTTAAACAAAAGTTTAATATTGACATAAAAAAAATAATACTTCAAGCATACTAACAAATAATTATGTCTTCCCAAAATAACATGGACAAAGAAAGCTTATCCCTACAAAATCATATAGTCTGGCTATGCTCCATCTTCATCACACAAAATATTCAAATCAAGCACAACCCCAATGACAGGCCAAGCAATTGTTTCATACTTTTGATGTTCTCAAAACTTTTCAACTTTCATGCAATACATGAGCGTGAGCCATGGACATAGCACTACGGGTGGAATAGACAATGGTTGTGGAGAAGACAAAAAGAAGAAAGAGTTAGTCTCACATCAACTAGGCGTATCAATGGGCTATGGAGATGCCCATTAATAGATATCAATGTGAGCGAGTAGGGATTGCCATGCAATGGATGCTCTAGAGCTATAAGTTTATGAAAGCTCAAAACGAAAACTAAGTGGGTGTGCATCCAACTTGCTTGCTCATGAAGACCTAGGGCGTTTTGAGGAAGCCCATCGTTGGAATATACGAGCCAAGTTCTATAATGAAAAATTCCCACTAGTATATGAAAGTAATATCATAGGAGACTCTCTATCATGAAGATCATGGTGCTGCTTTGAAGCGCAAGTGTGGCAAAATGATAGTAACATTGTCCCTTCTCTCTTTTTCTCTCTTTCTTTTTCTTTTTTGGGGCCTTCTCTTTTTTTGGCCTTTCTCTTTTTTTCCTCACATGGGACAATGCTCTAATAATGAAGATCATCACACTTATATTTACTTACAACTTGAAGATTACAACTCGATACAAGAACAAAAATATGACTCTATGTGAATGCCTCCGGCGGTGTACCGGGGTGTGCAATGAATCAAGAGCGACATGTATAAAAAAATGATGAACGGTGGCTTTGCCACAAATACGATGTCAACTACATGATCATGCAAAGCAATATGACAATGATGGAACATGCCATAATAAACGGAATGGTGGAAAGTTGCATGGCAATATATCTCGGAATGGCTATAGAAATGCCATAATAGGTAGGTATCACTGGTGCGCGTCAGTCCTAAACAAACGGTTTTTAACCCCTTTCCGCGATGGCATTTGGAACCGTCGCCAAGTGAGTGTGGGCGATAGCGTGTCCTTCGCACACGACCCATAAATCGTCGGGGATAGGCCCTCCTGGGACCTAGGCAGGGGCCGTGTGTGATCGGGCGAGGCATCAAAACCCAATCATTTCCGTAGGTATGTACATCCCACACCGTAATCTGAGAAAATCATTTCTGTAGGTATGTACATCCCACACGGTGAATCCCAGAAAATTATTTCCGTTCGTATGTATATCACACAGAGTCAATCCAAGGAATGCCTTTCCGTTCTTATGTACATCCCACACAGTCAATCCAGGGAACACGTTTTCGTTCGGACGTACATCCCACACAGTTTTATGTGTAGGATCATGTGTGAAAGGTGTAACTATCACACACGGTTTGCCATGGTTAACTGTTTGCTTTTATCAACTATATCACACACGATTTGATGAAGAAAACTATGTGGCATTGGGCTATCCATCAAAAGCGCTTTTTCTGCTAGAACCGTTTGCAAAGGTCCATGACACATTTAGCAGGTTTATTAGTTTACAATTAATAATTACAGTATTACGCAAATTCACATTTCATATCGCACAACTGTTTGCCAATTTCAGACCAGGCACATAAATATATTATAACATCACAGTATGGTAGCTACATGAAAACAACACAGTACAACATATAACTAGTTCAATTTCATAAGAACAATATATTCATTTCCCAAAGTAAGAACCCGTTTTGCACGGGCCAACTGGGAAAGTGCCTCCTCCTTCGCCAACACAAAGTCTAATTTAAAAATCTGATCTCATTCTCCACCTTCAACTTTTTATCCCGCATCTTGAGATATGCTTCAGCGTTGACAACACCAACACTTTCTCTAAGCCTACGTGTGTTCTCTTTCTCATACATGTTCCAGAGCTTCGCTAGGCACATCTTCAAAGACTGTGGCCACTCTTGATCAACCCACTCCAAGTAAGAACACTTCCGTTCATCCGATAATATTTAAAACTAGACCAGTAACAATTGTAGGGGAAATGGGTTTATAGCAACATAGAAAATCACCAATGCTTATTTTGAAAAACTGAAGAAACTTGTTAATTATGACATATCTTCTCAAGAAGATCTATGTGCGAATGAAATAATTTGTACCGAGACAACAACCAAATTCTGGAACATCAGAAGCTATAATTAACTACAACGACGCTACAAGTTCTTACTCATGTATAATAAATAAGAAATTGAACATTTCATGAGGAAGGTAAATATAGCTGCAACAACATAGCGATAGTGTTTGGATGACAGCAAACTGATATTAACAGGTGTGTACATGCACAAATTTAGTAACATAGAACTAATAGCACTAAGGCCGTCCACTATGTATGCCAAAACTGGGGTAAAGACAACTGTTGCTACATCTCGCGTCGGGGCCCTCCACTAGCGAGCCGATGCAGCGGAAAAAAATCAGGGACCCGGACTTCGGAGCACGTAGTTGCTCTGATGCCTAGTTCCTTCGTGCCATATAGATTTAGTATTTTACTGCTTGGCTGCTCGGATGTGTGGACCAAATTTGGCTGCGCAAAGTGCTGAAGCGATGCTAAATAATTTTCTAATGGCATCGCTGATGAGATGGAAACAATTTAAGATACTAGGTACAAACTGTCACACTGTCTTAGGATGCATTTGGTTGAAGGTGTGGTATGAATGGGTTGGGACCGTGACAGTGTCTGAATCACATCTAACAAATGATTTGTAACAACGAAAGAGGGTCTAACCTTCTCTGCACATGCCAGAAACTTCCTCCCACTGTCCATAGAACCGGACGCAACTAGCTTCACGCATGGAGATTGATGGTGACAACAGGCAGATAGATCTTCAGCCACCCCGCTCCATTCGTTGCCACTAATGGTCTTAGGGAGCTACAAGAGGAATAAATGACTCAAATCGACCGCCGGGTAAAAATCCTTCATTCCAAGTCGCCGGAGGAGGAACCGCTGGAGATGTCTTTGAAGAAGACCATGGCAACCCCGACGGTAGGATGTGAGATGACGAGAGCGAGGAAGCGGCTATAGCTTAGCAAGGAAGGAAAGAAGGAGGAAACAAGGCAAATGTGACTTGTGGTCAGGGAGAAATGGGGGTGGGGAAGGGGGGAAGGGGGCAGGTGTAGATATTTTGGAGGTAGGCCAAAATTTTGGGAATGTGGAGGGAAACTTTGCGCGCGGTGCCGCCGGACCATTCACTTTGAACGATTGTGTGCATTGCAAATGATTCTTCTGCTTTACGCGCTTGGGATGAGTTTGATAGTTCAAATATTGGTGGAAATTTCCCCGGGTACGTCATTGCATAATTTAACATCGTTGCTGATTTGGGCACACAAAAGAGCATACAGTAGACAGACCACACTTACTGAATCCAGTGATTTTAGTAATTAAACAGAGCCAGTTGACCTAAACATTGCTAAACAAAAGACCAGCATTAAAAACAAAGCCTAAGTACGCATAATTTTAACAAATCTGCCGCTGCGCTGGCCTATGCATCGCCGGTCTGAGATGAGACATCGATGACTTGTCCTGGCGACATGCTGCTGTTGGTGGACTCCGCGTCCCCCCTACTGAAGTCCACCGCGTCCTTGTCCTCGTCCTTGTCCTCGGCGCCACCCTCAAGGTTGTAGTACTCGTAGTAGTGGTTGCGCCAACGCTCGCGTTGGTACTCCACCGCTGATTCCTCGACTGACAGACTCTTGTCTACCTCGACCTTGGCCATGCACAACTCGTCCTCCCAGCGCTCCTCGATCTCTGTCGCCTCCTGCATCTCCAGCTCCCGCTCGGCGACCTCATGAGGAAGCAAGTGCTCCATGGCCACCACTGCCTTTTCAGACGTGGGTTGCATGCCGGAGTCCGAGGTGGCCTAGAATATCTTGGCGTGTGCATCCTCGACCTTGGCATGGATGGCCTCGACCCGGGCGAGGGCGACATCAGCGGCATGGACGGCAGCTCGAGCGCTCTCGGCGTTTGCATCTGTCGTCGTAGCAGAAGTTGCAGCCATCTCGGCTGCTGCAGCTGCCCTGTCGGCTTCCACAGACGCCCTCTCAGCAGAAGAGGCCGCGCTCAATGCGGATGCGGTAGCACTCTCTGCGCAGGCGGCGGCGCTCGGGGGGGAGGGGGTGGGTGGGTGGATGCGGCCATCGCACGGGCCTTCACGAAGCGTTTCCACGGCATCGTCTTTGCAAGAAGGGGGTGCGGGAATGGGGGTCGGGGTTCGTGGATTCGGGGGTTGCCGGCACTAGAGCTGACGAGCCGGCGAAGCTTAAGAAGGGAGAGTTAAATAGACCCATATATTTTCATCACAAACAGTTCCTCGAAAACAACTCTGTGTGATGTTGTAGATATTTTTTATTAGCTGTGAAAGATGAATTTGGAGTACAGTGGCAACGGATGGTGTTTTAAATGTACGAGAAATTTTGTAGTACTAATACAGCTGTCATGTCAAATTTTGGAAAATGTTAGGGGGTCATTTGACCTTTTAAGACATTTAAGTGATTTTCTAGCCATTTAATGACCGTAATTGAAATTTAAACTACATGTACATGCAACAGCTAACCATAGCGGTTTGAAAACTCATATTTTGTGTACTTGTGTGTGATTTAATTCCATGTGCAGTAAATTGGAAGGAATTTTGAAACATATTGGTCTCAAGGCTATGACACAATTAAGCATGGAGTGACATGGCATTTTAATTCCAAAAAATTAAAAAAAATCAGAAACACATGAAACCTTGGTTGATGTAATGTCATGCCACCAAGATGATGTGGTAAAAAAGTAGGCATGTTTGACAAAAGTTTGGACACACACCCTCACAAATAGGAGCAACTCACTAGAAGGTTCGTGGTTCCGAGAGGGAATAATGCATGTTTGATGATGAACGGGAGATAGCTTCCTCTTATGGCCTTCAATTTTTTTTCTATGTCTAACGTGCACTACTACAACTGTAATGTGAAATTTTTGAAAATTCTAGGTGTCATTTGACCTTTTAAAAAAATAAGTGATTTTCTAGCCATTTAATGACCGTAATTCAAATTGAACTACATCTACATGCAACGCCTAACCAAAACGGTTTGAAAAATCATATATGTGTACTTCTATGCAAGTTAATTCCATGTGCAGTAAATTAGAATAAATTTTCAAACATATTGGTCTCACGACATGGACACATGCAAACGTATGCATCGAGTGACATGGCATTTTAATTCCAAAAAATTAAAAAAAATGATCAGAAAAACATGAAACCTTGGTTGATTTAATGTCATGCCACCAAGATGATGTGGTAAAAAATTTGGCCTGTTTGACGAAAGTTTGGACACACACCCTCACAAACCGGAGCAACTCACTAGAAGGTTCATGGTTCCGAGTGGGAACAATGCATGTTTGATGGCGAACGGGAGATAGCTTCCTCTTACGACCTTCAATTATTTTTCTACGTCTAACATGCACTAATAAAACTGTCATGTCAAATTTTTGAAAATTTCAGGGGTCGTTTGACCTTTTAAAGACATTTAAGTGATTTTCAAACCATTTAATGACCGTAATTCAAATTTGAACTACATCTACATGCAACGCCTAACCATAACAGTTTGAAAGATCATATTTTTGTGTACTTGTGTGTAAGTTAATTCCATGTGCAGTAAAGTAGAAGGAATTTTCAAACATATTGGTCTCAAGGCATGGGCACACATGAATGGAGTAGCATGGCATTTTAATTCCAAAAAATTAAAAAATGATCAGAAAAACATGAAACCTTGCTTGATTTAATGTCATGCCACCAAGATGATGTGGCAAAAAAATTGGCCTGTTTGATGAAAGTTTGGACACGCACCCCTCACAAACCGGAGCAACTCACTAGAAGGCTCGTGGTTCCGAGAGGGAACAATGCAAATTTGATGACGAACGGGAGATAGCTTCCTCTTTCGGCCTTCAATGGTTTTCTATGTTTAACGTGCACTACTACAACTGTAATGCGAATTTTTGGAAAATTCTAGGGGTCATTTGACCTTTAAAAAAATTAAGAGATTTTCTAGCCATTTAATGACCGTAATTCAAATTTCAACTACATCTACATGCAACGCCTAACCAAAACGGTTTGAAAAATCATATATATGTACTTGTGTGCAAGTTAATTCCATGTATAGTAAATTAGTAGGAATTTTCAAACATATTGGTCTCACGACATGGACACATGCATACGTATGCATGGAGTGACATGGCATTTTAATTCCAAAAAATTTAAAAATGATCAGAAAAACATGAAACCTTGGTTGATTTAATGTCATGCCACCAAGAAGATGTGGTAAAAAAATTGGCCTGTTTGATGAAATTTTGGACACACACCCTTCGCAAACTGGACCAACTCACTAGAAGATTCATGGTTCCGAGAGGGAACAATGCATGTTTGATGACGAATGGGAGATTGCTTCCTCTTACGGCCTTCAAATTTTTTTCTACATCTAACGTGGACTAATACAACTGTCATGTGAAATTTTTGAAAATTTCAGGGGTCATTTGACCTTTTAAAGACATTTAAGTGATTTTCTAACCATTTAATGACCGAAATTCAAAGTTGAACTACATCTTCTTCCCGGTCGACCGTGAGCACTGAGCTGACAACTTGTCCAGTGGCTGCAACATAAAGCAGTAAAGGCTCTTTCTTCATGGTCAAATAAATTCCACAAACAAGATTTTGATAATGTGGGTATCTCTGCTTGGATGGAGTCAAGACTTTAGAAATATAGTACACTGGGCGCTGAACTTTGTAGGCTTTGCCTTCTTCATCCCGCTCGACCGTGAGTACTGTGCTGACAACTTGTCCAGTGGCTGCAATATAAAGCAGTAAAGGATCTTTGCTGATTGGAGCAGCAAGCACCGGCTGGATGGAAAGCAGGGCTGTGAGCTCTGCAAACGCTGCATCGGCTTCAGGAGTCCACTCGAACTTGTCAGATTTCTTCATCAGTCGGTAAAGAGGTAATGCCTTTTCACTGAGACAAGAAATGAATCAGCTCAATGCGGCCAAACAACCAGTATGCTTTTGAACATCATGCACACGCACGGGGCTTTTCATTCGGAGAATGGCACCAACTTTCTCTGGGTTTGCATCCATCCCTTGTTCGGAAATGAGGAAACCGAGTAACTTTCCACCTGGCACTCCGAATGTGCACTTTGACGGATTAGGCTTGATATCATATCTTCTCAGATTGGCAAAGGTTTTTGGAAAGGTCAGTCAGTAGGTCAGAACCTTTATGTGACTTGACCATGATGTCATCCATATATGCTTCCACATTCCAACTGATTTGAGTGAGCAAGCACTTCTGAATCATGCACACGAATGTGGCACCAGCATTCTTGAGACCAAAGGGCATGGCAACATAGCAAAAGCACCCAAATGGGGTGATAAAAGTTGTTTTTATTTCGTGTGGTCCATACAGTCGGATCTGATGGTATCTGGAATAGGCGTCCAAAAAGGACAAACGCTTGCACCCCGCAGTCGAGTCGACAATTTGATCGATGCGGGTCAAAGGGAAATGATCTTTCGGGCAGGCCTGATTGATATGCTTGAAATCGATGCACATGCGAAGTGAATCGTCTTTCTTGGGGACCATGACAACATTGGTGAGCCACTCGGAGTGGTATATCTCACGTATGAACTTAGCTGCTAGAAGTCGAGCCACCTCCTCGCCAATTGCCTTCCTCTTATCCACGGCGGACCGACGAAGTTGCTCTTTGAAAGGTTTTGCTTTCGGGTTGACTCGCAGATGGTGCTCAGCCAGTCCCGTGGGTACACCTGGCATGTCAGCAGGTTTCCATGCAAAGATGTCCCAGTTCTCATGGAGGAACTCGATGAGCGCTTCTTCCTATTTGATGTCGAGCGTTGTTGAAATATGAGTTGGAGCAGCATTGGGATCGGTCGGGTGAATGTGAACTTGCTTTGTTTTACCAGATGACTGAAATGCAGATTCCGAAGGAGGCTTCTTGGCACGTAACAAATCACTCGGATCAATGTTCTTGTGGTACTCTTGCATTTCCACTGCTGGCATCTGTTCATCGGCAATCTTCGAGCCCTTCTGGAAGCACTCTTCCGCTCTCTGCCAATTACCAGTGATCGTGATCACACCCTTGGGACCAAGCATCTTCAGCTTAAGGTATACGTAACATGGTCGAGCCATGAAGCGGGCATATGCAGGTCTGCCCAGAATAGCATGACAAGCACTGTGAAAATCCACAACTTCAAATGTCAACTTTTCTTTGCGGTAATTCTTCAAATCAATGAAAACCACGTCGAGAGTGATCTGGTCGAGTGAATCAGCTTTCTTCCCAGGGATGACACCGTGGAAGCGCATATTGCTTTGACTAAGCTTTGGACATCGGGATGCCCATCTCTTGGAGAGTCTCAGCATACAAAATGTTCAGGCAACTGCTACCTCCTGAGCATGCGTTGGTTTTCCCTTGAAGAGGAAAGGGTGATGCAGCAAAGTAGTGTAAGTATTTCCCTCAGTTTTTGAGAACCAAGGTATTAATATAGTAGGAGACTACACGCAAATCGCCTAGTACCTGCACAAACAAATAAGAACCTTGCAACCAACGCGATAAAGGGGTTGTCAATCCCTTCACGGCCAAATGCAAAAGTGAGATCTGATAAATATAATAAGATAATTTTTTGGTATTTTTGTATAGATTGGAAAGTAAAGATTGCAAAATAAATAGTAAACTAGAATTATAGATCGGAAACTTATATGATGTAAAGTAGACCCGGGGGCCATAGGTTTCACTAGTGGCTTCTCTCAAGATAGCATATATTACGGTGGGTGAACAAATTACTGCCGAGCAATTGATAGAAAAGCCCATAGTTATGAGAATATCTAGGCATGATCATAAACATAGGCATCATGTCCGTGTCAAGTAGACTGAAACGATTCTGCATTTACTACTATTACTCCACACATCGACCACTATCCAACATGCATCTAGAGTATTAAGTTCATAAGAACAAAGTAACGCATTAGGCACGATGCCATGATGTAGAAGGATAAATTCAAGCAATATGATATAAAACCCATCTTGTTATCCTCGATAGCAACAATACAATACGTGTCGGTTCCCTTTCTGTCACTGGGATTGAGCACCGCAAGATTGAACCCAAAGCTAAGCACTTCTCCCATTGCAAGAAAGATCAATCTAGTAGGCCAAACCAAACTAATAATTCGAAGAGACTTGCAAAGATATCGAATCATGCATATAAGAATTCAGAGAAGAATCAAATATTGTTCATTGATAAACTTGATCATAAACCCACAATTCATCGGATCTCGGCAAACACACCGCAAAAAATATTACATCGAATATATCGCCAAGAACATCGATGAGAACTTTGTATTGAGAACCAAAGAGAGAGAGAAGAATCCATCTAGCTAATAACTATGGACTCGAAGGTCTATGGTAAACTACTCACACATCATCAGAGAGGCTATGGTGTTGATGTAGAAGCCCTCCGTGATCGAATCCCCCTCCGACAGATCGCCGGAAAATTCCCCAGATGGGATCTCACGGGTATATAAGGTTGCGGCGGTGGCAAAGTGGTTTCGTGGCTCTCCTGGATGTTTTTAGGGTATCAGAGTATATATAGGCGAAAGAAGTAGCTCGGTGGAGCTACAAGGGGCCCACGAGGGTGGGGGGCACGTCGCCCTACCTCATGCCCCCCTCGTGGCTTCCTTGACCTCCACTCCATGTCTCCTGGATTGCGTTTGTTCCAAAAAAGATCCTCGCGAAGGTTTCATTCCGTTTGGATTCCGTTTGATATTCCTTTTCTGCGAAACACTGAAATAGGCAAAAAACAACAATTTGCACTGGGCCTTCGGTTAATAGGTTAGTTCCAAAAATAATATAAAAGTGCATATTAAAGCCCATTGAACATCCAAAACAGATAAAATAATAGCATGGAACAATCAAAAATTATAGATACATTGGAGACGTATCAAGCATCCCCAAGCTTAATTCCTGCTCGTCCTCGAGTAGGTAAATGATAAAAATAGAATTTTTGATGTGGAATGCTACCTAACATAATTTTCAATGTAATTTTATTTATTGTGGCATGAATATTCAGATCCGAAAGATTCAATACAAAAGTTTAATATTGGCATAAACACAATAATACTTCAAGCATGGCAACCAAGCAATTATGTCTTATCAAAATAACATGGCCAAAGAAAGCTATCCCTACAAAATCCTATAGTCTGGCTATGCTCTATCTTCATCACACAAAATATTTAAATCATGCATAACCCCGATGACAAGCCAAGCAATTGTTTCATACTTTTGATGTTCTCATACTTTTTCAATCTTCACGCAATACATGAGCGTGAGCCATGGATATAGCACTATAGGTGGAATAGAATGGTGGTTGTGGAGAAGACAAAAAGGAGAAGATAGTTTCACATCAACTAGGCATATCAACGGGCTATGGAGATGCCCATCAATAGATATTAATGTGAGTGAGTAGGGATTTCCCAGCAACGGATGCACTAGAGCTATAAGTATATTAAAGCTCCACAAAAGAAACTAAGTGGGTGTGCATTCAACTTGCTTGCTCACGAAGACCTAGGGCATTTTGAGGAAGCCCATCCTTGGAATATACAAGCCAAATTCTATAATGAAAAATTCCCACTAGTATATGAAAGTGACAACATAAGAGACTCTCTATCATGAAGATCATGGTGCTACTTTGAGGCACAAGTGTGGAAAAAGGATAGCAGCATTGCCCCTTCTCTCTTTTTCTCTCATTTTTTGTTTGGTCCTTTTCTCTTTTTTATGGCCTCTTTTTTTCTTTATTTTTCGTCCGGAGTTTCATCCCGACTTGTGGGGGAAACATAATCACCATCATCCTTTCCTCACTGGGACAATGCTCTAATAATGATGATCATCACACTTTTATTTACTTACAACTCAAGAATTGCAACTCGATACTTAGAACAAAATATGACTCTATGTGAATGCCTTCGGCGGTGTACCGGGATGTGCAATGAATCAAGAGTGACATGTATGAAGAATTATGAACGGTGGCTTTGCCACAAATATGATGTCAACTACATGATCATGCAAAGCAATATGACAATAATGGAGCATGTCATAATAAATGAAACGGTGGAAAGTTTCATGGCAATATATCTCGGAATGGCTATGGAAATGCCATAATAGGTAGATATGGTGGCTGTTTTGAGGAAGGTAAATGGTGAGTTTATGGTACTGGCGAAATTTGCATGGTACTAGAGAGGCTAGCAATGGTGGAAGGGTGAGAGTGCGTATAATCCATGGACTCAACATTAGTTATAAAGAACTCACATACTTATTGCAAAAATCTATTAGTTATCGAAATGAAGTATTACACGCATACTCCTAGGGCGATAGATTGGTAGGAAAAGACCATCGCTCGTCCCCGACCGCCACTCATAAGGAAGACAATCAAAAAATAAATCATGCTCCGATTTCATCACATAACGGCTCACCATACGCATTCTACGGGAATCACAAACTTTAACACGAGTATCTCTCAAATTCACAACTACTCAACTAGCATGACTCTAATATCACCATCTTCATCTCAAAACAATCATCAAGTATTATACTTCTCATAGTATTCAATGCACTTTATATGAAAGTTTTTATTATACCCATCTTGGATGCCTATCATATTAGGACTAATTTCTTAACCAAAGCAAATTACCATGTTGTTCTAAAATACTCTCAAAATAATATAAGTGAAGCATGAGAGATTAATAGTTTCTATATAATAAAACCACCACCATGCTCTAAGAAGGTATAAGTGAAGCACTAGAGCAAAATTTATCTAGCTCAAAAGATATAAGTGAAGCACATGGAGTATTCTAATAAATTCCGATTCATGTGTGTCTCTCCAAAAGGTGTGTATGAAAAGTATGGTTGTGGTAAACTAAAAATCAAAGACTCAAATCATACAAGACGCTCCAAGCAAAACACATATCATGTGGTGAATAATAATATAGCCTCAAGTAAGTTACCGATAGACGAAGACGAAAGAGGGGATGCCTTCCAGGGCATTCCCAAGATTAGGCTTTTGGTTGTCCTTGAATTTTACCTTGGGGTGCCTTGGGCATCCCCAAGCTTAGGCTCTTGCCACTCCTTGTTTCAAAATCCATCAAATATTTACCCAAAAAACTTGAAAACTTCACAACACAAAACTTCAAGAGAAAATCTCATGAGCTCCGTTAGTATAAGAAACCAAACCACCACTTTAAGGTACTGTAATGAACTCATTCTTTATTTATATTTGTGTTAAACCTACTATATTCCAACTTCTCTATAGTTCGTACCCCCTGATATGTTGGGATCTACGGCAGGGTGCGTCGACTGCAAATTACAATTTTCCTACGCGCAGAACAACCAAGAACATGCTACGGGAGATGGATCATAGTTCGTTACCACTAGACACGCAGTGCCGTGCAGTGGAAGAGGAGTTGGGGCAACGCGTCCATGTGGATCGTCTCCTCCTTGTCCGATCTCCCTCGTACAACCGGTAGTCGGTTCCCTCGTACAGGTTCACCAAAGCGGCGCAAGTGCACCGCCTCTAGCGGTATCCGCGCGTGCAGGAGGAACGTCGCATGGCGGACTGCTAGGTCCGATCACACAACCGGCGGCGAGTGGAGGTGTCTATTCGCAACACATGCAAACCCTAGTGACAGTGCCGAAGCGATCAACCGCGTGAGTGTGCGGCACCTCCACTATACCTACGCGTCCGTCATAGGCTCAACACTTGGGCCTTGCACGGACCCGAAAGCCCATAAGTCTACCCGGCCACAATCCGAATACAGCTCAGATCACATCCGACCAGTGTCCTCAGATCCGACCTCATAGGTTCCTTCCCTTAAGCGCGCGACTCCTTAGGTTTAAGCCAGCTTGGTCACAGTTTGGATCACTTCCGAACTGCACAGTTGGTAGCGGCCTCTAGCAAGGCATGCCGAACACCAAATAGACTATGAAGCTGGTTAGGCGAACCTGTACATCATACTTCCATTCTTTTTTCCACACGATATATGTTGTCGGGCTCAAGGTGAGTCTGTCATCCTTGTGCTATCCCGACCTCTTTCTCATTCCAGTGATGCCGACCATAAACCGGATTATCTCATAATCCTTGTCGCATGTCCATGCTTATCCTGGTCGGATCACACGAGGGGCCCAGAGTATATCTCTCCTGATTAGAGGGGAAAATCCCATCTTGCTCGACCACATCTCCCAGCATGGTTCTGGACAAACCCGAAACCTACCTTTATATCTACCCAGTTACGGAGTAGCGTTTGTTCGGACCAAAGCAATTCTGTCACCATCCCGAGTACATGTGTCAGCTCAGGTCTTAGGACGTAGAACATAGGTTGTACTAGAGACTCACAGATGACATATCACTGCGTCTCATAGTTGGGTCTGTCCGATTCGGACCTTATCTCGACTCGGATCTGACTACATCGAATCCGACCAGATCCTTCCAAGTCCATATTATCCGGTTAGCATCCAATGCTCCATGTCTAGTGAGACCAAGCCATCGACCGTGTCATATGCTAGTCTAGTTGGATGCGTGTCCACACAGCCCTTTGGACTAGGGACCTTTTAGGACAATCATCATACAATGCATAGTCCCACAAACAAGTCACGTACTTGCTGATACACATCATTGATAATGTCCAAGGACTATCTTTATTCATAAACACATAGAAAATATCATCATACATGATTGCCTCTAGGGAATATCTCCAACAGTCTCCCACTTGCACTAGAGTCAATCAAATAGACATCGAATGCCCATAGCTCTAACGTGCCCCTCATGCTTGGGTTGTGGAAGCGGCTTAGTCAACGGATCCGCAACATTTGCATCCGTGTGAATTTTGCATAACTCTACATCACCACTCTTTGCGATCTTTCGTATCAGGTGATATTTCCGATCTATGTGTCTGACCTTGTGGTGATTCCTTGGCTCCTTGGCTTGTGCGATGGCACCAGAATTATCACAATAAAGGTCCAACAGTTTTACCGAGGCTGGGAAAATACCAAGATCATCCAAAAAGTTCCGGTTCCAAACACCTTTCTTTGCAGCTTCACAAGCCGCAATGTATTCGGCTTCTATAGTAGAATTGGCCACCGTATCTTGCTTGGAACTCATCTAGCTCACTGCTCTTCCGTTCATGACGTACATGAATCCGGACTATGATCGACAATCATCTCTATCGGTTTGGAAACTAGCATCAGCGTAACCCCTTACGACGAGCTCTTCCTCACCTCCATAAACTAGGAACATCTCTTTAGTCCTTTTCAGGTACTTCAAAATAGTCTTTACCGCTGCCCAGTGACTCTCACTTGGGTTGCCCTGGTATCTAGTTGTTAGGCTTATTGCAAAAGCAACATCGGTCCACGTACATGTAATGGCATACATGATGGATTCGATTGCCGAGGCATACAAAATCCTACTCATCCTGCTTCGCTCATCAGATGTCGAAGGACTCCGAGTCTCGCTTAGCCTTATACCATGTGAGAGTGGAAAGTACCTTTCTTTGCCTCACTCATGTTGAACCGCTTCAACACTTTATCTATGTACATGCTCTAGCTTAAGCCGAGTAGCCTCCTTGATCTATCTCTATAGATCTTAATGCCTAAAATGTACATTGCCTCACTGATACGTCTCCGTCGTATCTACTTTTCCAAGCACTTTTTCCCTTGTTTTGGACTCTAACTTGCATGATTTGAATGGAACTAACCTGGACTGACGTTGTTTTCATCAGAATTGCCATGGTATTATTTTTTTGCAGAAATAAAAGTTCTCGGAATGACCTAAAAATCAACGGAGAATTATTTTGGAATATATAATAAATACTAGAAGGAAGATCCACGTCAGGGGGGCCTCCACCTGTCCACGAGGGTGGGGGCGCGCATGCCCCCCTGGGCGCGCTCCCTGCCTTGTGGGCCCCCCGACGCTCCACCGACCTCAACCTGGACTCCATATATTCACTTTCGGGGAGAAGAAAACAAAGGAGAACGATTCATCACGTTTTACGATATAGACCGCCGCCAAGCCCTAAACTCTCTCGGGAGGGCTGATCTAGAGTTCGTTCAGGGCTCCGGAGAGTGGAATCCGTCGCCATCGTCATCATCAACCTTCCTCCATCACCAATTTCATGATGCTCACCACCGTGCATGAGTAATTCCATCGTAGGCTTGCTAGACGGTGATAGGTTGGATGAGATTTATCATGTAATCGAGTTAGTTTTGTGAGGGTTTGATCCCTAGTATCCACTATGTTCTGAGATTGATGTTGCTATGACGTTGCTATGCTTAATGCTTGTCACTAGGGCCTGAGTGCCATGATTTCAGATCTGGAGCTATTATGTTTTCATCAATATATGAGAGTTCTTGATCCTATCTTGCAAGTCTATAGTCACCTATTATGTGTTATGATCCGTTAACCCCGAAGTGACAATAATCGGGATACTTACCAGTGATGACTGTAGTTTGAGGAGTTTATGTATTCACTATGTGTTAATGCTTTGTTCCGGTACTCTATTAAAAGGAGGCCTTAATGTCCCTTAGTTTCCAATAGGACCCCACTGCCACGGGAGGGTAGGACAAAAGATGTCATGCAAGTTCTTTTCCATAAGAACGTATGACTATATTCGGAATACATGCCTACATTACATTGATGAACTGGAGCTAGTTCGGTGTCAACCTAGGTTATGACTGTTACATGATGAACCGCATCTAGCATAATTCTCCAGCACCGATCCATTGTCTACGAGCTTTCCATATATTGTTCTTCGCTTATTTACTTTTCTGTTGCTATTGCTACAATCACTATAAAACACCAAAAATATTACTTTTGCTACCGTTACTTTTTACCACCATTACCACTACTATCATATTACTTTGCTACTAAATACTTTGCTGCAGATATTAAGTTTCAAGGTGTGGTCGAATTGACAACTCAGCTCCTAATACTTGAGAATATTCTTTGGCTCCCCTTGTGTCGAATCAATAAATTTGGGTTGAATACTCTACCCTCGAAAACTGCTGCCATCCCCTATACTTGTGGGTAATCACTCACCAGGGTCCTTCATCGAAAACTTGCCATTCAATGACTCCTTGACTGAGTTCACCATGGAAATATCATTTCCGATCAGTAGTATGTCATCCACATACAAGATCAAAAACACTATCGAGATCCCACTTAACTTCTTGTATAAACAAGAGTCCTCTTCGCTTTTGATGAAGCCGGAAGCAGTGATGACCTCATCAAAACGAATGTTCCAGATCCAAGATGCTTGCCTCAACCCATAAATGGATCTCTTGAGCTTGCATACCTTACTAGTGCTAGTCAGATCGACAAAACCCTCGTGATGTATCATATACACGTCCTCGGTTAAATTTCCGTGAAGGAAAGCCGTCTTGAAATCCATCTGCCATATCTCGTAATCGAAATATGCAGCTATAGCTAGTACGATACTCACCGACTTTAGCATCGCTACCGACGAGTAAGTTTCGTCGTAGTCAATTCCTTGAACTTGTCCATAACCCTTAGTGACTAGCAGAGCTTTGTGGATCTGAACATTTCCATCCACATCAATTTTCTTCTTAAAGACCCATTTGCAACCAATGGCTGTTACGCCAGGCGGTGGATCAACCAAGTCCCAGACTTGATTCTCATACATGGAATTTAACTCGGATCTCATGGCCTCCAGCCATGCCTCAGAATCTGGGCTCACCATCGCTTCCGCATACATGGCCGGCTCATCACTGTATAGCAACAATACATCACGCACTCTGCGCAATCTTTTCGACCTCCGTGGTTCCGATGCCGCTTCCACTACGGGTTCCCTGACTGACTCCGGTATGATCTCATCACCAGCCGGGCCGTCCCCGAGTGGTCCTCGAATTTCTTCGAGTCGGACAGTCCTCCCACTGGCCTCCCGACTGAGAAACTCTTTCTCAAGTAAAACCCCGTTCCGAGCAACAAACACTTTGTTCTCTTGCCGGTTGTAGAAGCTATATCCCAAGGTTTCCCTCGGATATCCCCCGAATATGCATTTATCCGACTGGGGTGTAAGCTTGTCTGACATAAGTTTCTTGACAAATGCTTCACAACCCCAAATCTTTAGAAAAGACAAACTGGGACTCTTCCCGGTCCACATCTCATGCGATGTCTTATCTATGGATTTTGATGGTACCTTGGTAAGTGTGAAAGCTGCAGTTTCTAGAGCGTATCCACAGAATGACAAGGGTAAATCCGACATGCAAATCATAGATCGAACCATGTCCAACAAGGTACGATTCCTCCGTTCCGATACACCATTTCTCTGTGGCATTCCCGGAGGTGTGAGTTGAGGTACTATAGTCTTGCCTAGCTGAGGTACACCATTTCAGATGATCATCAAACTCCTGGCTCATGTACTCACCTCCACGAACAGATCGTAGAAGTTTTATAGTCTTGCCGAGCTGATTCTCAACCTCGTTTTGAAACTCTTTGAACTTTTAAAAAGTCTCCGACTTGTGCCTCATCAAATAGATATATCCATATCTATTCAAGTCATTGGTAAAAGTCACGAAGTACTGATAGCCACCTCTGGTAGTTGTGCTCATTGGTCCACACACGTCACTGTGTATCTATTCCAACAGCTCGGATACCCTCTCACAACTCTTTGCAAAAGGAGACTTAGTCATCTTGTCGAGCAAGCATGATTTGCATGTCTAGAACAACCCAAAGTTGGTCGAAGTTAGGAGTCGATCATCATGGAGCTACTTCATGCGTTTTAGACTAATGTGTCCAAGCCGACAATGCCAGAAGTATGTCGGATTTATCTCAATAGGCTTATGCCTCTTGAAATTCACGTTATAGACCGGTTCCTATTCTAGATTCAATATAAATAACCCATCAACAATGGGTGCATAGCCGTGGAACATACCATTCAAATAAATCAAACAATCATTGTGCTTTAAATTCAATTCATAACCCTGACTCATCAAGCATGAGGCAGAAATAATGTTCCGACTATGTGCAGGAATGTAATAACAATTATTCAATTCCAAAATAAATCCAAAAGGAAGCTGGAGCTGCATCATGCCGACCTCCAACGCAACAACTCTTTCTTTGTTGCCGACCCTGATGTCAATCTCCCCTTGTGCCACACGCCTAGTTCTTACCAGCCCCCGCATCGAGTTGCAAATGTGAACAACCGATCCGGTATCAAATAGCCAAGATCTTCTAGGTATGTCAGCAAGGTAAATGTCTATAACATGTGCAACAAGTGTACCTTTGCCTGAAGCAGCATTCCCTGCCTTCTTGCCATGCTATACAAGCCACTTGCTACAGTTCCTCTTCCAGTGACCAGTTTCCTTGCAATGATAGCAAATGGTCTTTGAGTCTGGTACAGACTTCGGTGCAGCGGCGGAGGTTACCGCCTCCGTGCCCTTTGCCTTAGCCTTTTTCTTGGACCAACTCTTCTTGAACTTAGCCGATTTCTGCACCATCAACACTTGATGCGTGCCTTTCTTAATATCCTGCTCTGCCACTTTGAGCATCCCATGCAATTTAGTGAGCTACTTATCCATGCCATGCATATGATAGTTCGAGATGAATGTCCCATAGCTGGGTGGAAGAGAACCCAGAACTGCATCAGTAGCCAGCTCATCCAAGAGCAGGAAGCCCAACTGATCCAAAGCTTGCACATATCTAATCATCTTGATCACATGCGGACTCAGTTGATCACCTTCCTTCAGCTTACAATCCATCAAGGATCGCCACATGTTGAACCTTTCGATCCTAGCTTGCACCTGAAACATGCTCTTGAGACTCTCGATCATATCGAAAGCCCCAACGTCTTCGAAATGCTGCTGCAAGTTGGGCTCCATACAAGCCAGCATGAGGCAGCTAATCTCGTTTGATTCATCAACGAGTTTCTGGTAGGCATTCTTGGTTGTGGTACTAGCATTATCGGCAGGTTCCTCTGGAAGCGGATCCTCTAGGACATGTTCCTTTTTTATCATGCTTGAGAACAATTCTCAAATTTCTATACCAGGTAGTAAAGTTTGTTCCATTCAGTTTATCCTTTTCCAGAATTGATTTCAATGCAAAGTTGGGTTGAGCAGGTGGTGCCATTGATCTACAATAGAAAAATATGCAATCACTAAGCAATGTGTTTATGTAGAGTAATTCTAGCCTTAAACAGAAATACTCCCACTGAAGTCAGCATCCCTCCGCAAACTCTCAGTGATTCAGGATCCGACTAGCACATGTGACTAGTGAGCTTTAGCATCACTGCTAGACAACATGCCTATCCGGTAAGCAACTCCTTACTAATCGTATCTCTATATGACTCCTGTCGGTCGGGTAGGTATCTCATACCCCGGCTCCAGACCTCTTTTTCCACAAGGCCTAAAACCGTTTTGATAGCCTTGTCAAGTTAACCTAATGCAGTGCATGTCCGTGTTCGACACAAACCCTTCAGTTCAAGGACACCTAGAAGCACCCCAATTTTATGAGCCCACTACTAGACGTACTTGATGTGCGAAGGTGCAACATCGGGAATGTCAATTTACTTGATATTCATGAGGGATCTTTCTACCATTCTAACATGCATAGAAATGAAGAAGCATAACAATCACAAGTAAACCATATATTGTGAAATAGTATGGCTTCTTCATGGATGTTCTTCCAGGTCGGCTCCAACTCTGATGACCATCTAGAAACTCCATCATGTTTGTCACGCCGGGCCGCCAACCTAATCTCTATTATCCAACTACTACAACTAGTAATGAATTTTACATAGAGTCATAAGTTGACATGCAGGTCGTTATACAATATAATGTCGGTGTCAAAACCGGTGGATCTCGGGTAGGGGGTCCCGAACTGTGCGTCTAAGGCGGATGGTAACAGGAGGCAGGGGACACAATGTTTACCCAAGTTCGGGCCCTCTTGATGGAGGTAATACCCTACGTCCTGCTTGATTGTTCTTGATGATATGAGTATTACAAGAGTTGATCTACCACGAGATCGTAGAGGCTAAACCCTAGAAGCTAGCCTATGGTATGATTGTCTGTTGTCCTACGGACTAAACCCTCCGGTTTATATAGACACCAGAGGGGGCTAGGGTTACATAGAGTCGGTTACAAGGGAGGAGATCTACATATTCGTATTGCCAAGCTTGCCTTCCACGCCAAGGAGAGTCCCATCCGGACACGGGACGGAGTCTTCAATCTTGCATCTTCATAGTCCAACAGTTCGACTAAAGGATATAGTTCGGCTGTCCAGAGACCCCCTATCTAGGACTCCCTCAGTAGCCCCTGAACCAGGCTTCAATGATGATGAGTCCGGCAAGCAGTATTTTCTTTGGCATTGCAAGGCGGGTTCTTCTCCAAATCCCGAATATCTGCTAAGTAGTGTCCGGCTCCCATAAATGTTGGACTTCTTGGCTTCTGCGCCCAATAAGGGCTATCTTCCACGTGTCGAGCGAATGCGAGGAGCCAGGGCGTTTTTTACATTCGCCCCCTAGCCAAGTAAATAAATCGTCTATTAAAGGGATGGGGATTCTTGGATCCAATCCACACCATCCTCCCATGGCAAGAATCCATCGGAGCGCGCTCGGAAAAATCCATTCCATCATGGCCGGCCATCGCAGCTCCTCCTCCGACTCCCGTAGCCTTTAGCCCGGTGATTGGGAGAAGTGTTCCGTCCCGCACAGCCGATTAGTAGAGTTGCAGACCAAGGGATTTCTCCCTCCAGCGTATATTGTCCCCGTCCGAGCCGGGCTCGCCACCTATAATGGTGGGGAGCAAGCGGGGAGCTTCCCCAATCCCTCCCAGGGGGAGCGGGTATGCCTTCTCCCTTACTTACTAAGGGGACTTGGATTTCCAATCCAATCCATCTAGTTGCATAATTTGTGAGCAATTTCTAGGCTGCGAGGCTCATTTCGAGATGTGGAAGAGGCTATTCCGCATTGTACCCCGTACACAGGAGGGGTCACTTTATCAAGTGGGCGGAGCCGAAATATGGCGCATCGACGAGACCGAATACCTGTCCAGTACCCCAAAGAAGACGTCCGAAGAATGGCCTTCAGAGTGGTTTTACAAGAGGTGATCCCTCTTCCAGACCCTGTTCGGACGGGTCTTCCCAAGTTCAACAATGCTCCTCTGAAGAAACGCCGAAGTTGGCGCCCACAGAGCCCCCAGGAGGAAGACAACGGAGAAGTCCTTTACCTGATGGACCGGATTAAAGTGCTGGCTCAATCAGGATTGACAATAATCGAGGTTATGTCAATATGCATAATGCGGGGGTGCAGCCACTTCAATATCGAGGGCACCCCCTGTGCTGTTTTAACGGGGAAGATGATGCCACCCGTTGCGGGCATAAGGGACCGGACTCCGCTGCTGCTTTAGCAAAAATTTTGTTTGAGTTGTTCAAGGGAGAGGAAGAGGAGTTCATCCGTATTAAGCCGCGGGATGGATTCTCCATGTACAACCCTCCAAGCTGGGTGAGCTGTCACTCTTTACTCCCAACCTTCCCGCATTCTTTGTCGTAAATTCTCACCTTGCCGTCTCACGGCAGGAACTGCGAAAAGCTGTAAGGGGGGTCAACAGCCCACCTCCACAACTGGAGGACCCTGACTAGGCCCTCGATCCCGGACTCTAAGAGGATCCGGACATATTTGTGTAGCTGATAGACAGGAAATTCTGTCAATTGAGCTGCGATGATGCCATGGTGGCCATAACGGCCGACTATCCGAGACTACTCCCTGCATCACATGTAAGAAAAGACCGGAGTCCCAACTTCCAAAAAGGATCCCCTTTTTACGCACTTCACCTACCGTACACATATGGTGTTTTATAGGGAAGGCCTTCGGGACGCCGTGCCGAACCCGCAGCGACTTGCCAACAAGGGGCACCAAAGCCGGGTAGGCCAAAAAGGAAGGCGGCCAGGACGGAGACGCCGGCATAGAGGTATGACACAAAACCTCGCTTCGTTGTTGTTGTCTTTCTTAAAATATAATGACGTCCATGTTTCCTAGTAGAAAAAACGCTCACCGGACTATATCCGGAGAGGCTACCGATCATGCCTCCACCAGTCAGGCTCCAGGGCCGGACATAGAGGCGGAAGCTAACACGGGGCAGACGCCGAATGCTCCTCCTACAGAGGATGCGGACATACTATCCGCTACAAATTCTGAAGTGGAGAGCGCCATGAATCACAGGCGTCGCCAGGCCGTACTCCGTGACGGTTGTTTCTCCCAAGAGGCATTCGATGCCTTCAACTTAGGAGACGCGTACATCCGTGCTGCTCAGAATGGTCTAGCCCGAGCCATGGACCAGTATGTAAGGGATATACGGGTAAGAAAATCTAACGATTATATGTATCAGTAGCCCCTAAGACTTGAAACAGTTGACGCAACTGAATTAAGGATCATTATTTGTGCAGGCTCTTACAGAGAAGAATTCCCTCCTGTCTCAAGAGCTGGAAGAGTGCAAGGCCCAGCTAGGGGCCGCTGTTGCTGCGTTGAAGGAGTCCGAGAAGGGCCCCTCTTGTAACAGTTGCTTTCATGTCAAAGAATACAGGTACTAGGTAGTATATGGTATGCATGCAAATCTAACAATAGATGTTGCAGATGACCCCGGAGTGAATCTGGAGGCCGTGGCGGTGAATGCGGCACGTGCTAATTGACAGCTAAATGCTGGCGAGCGTGTGCTTATGCGAGTCAGGAAGGAGAAAAATAATCTCCAAGACGCCAATATCTGGCTGGGCGTGGAACTGAAAGATGTCCGAGCCCAGGTTGCGGACTCCGTGAAGGAGAATAAGCGGCTTCGGCATAGCATTTTTAGTAAGTGCTTGAACAAACTTTTTAAAGGAGTTCAGCGAAGAAGCCGGCTAACAGAGTTATGTCTGCAGGTATGCTGACGTGTCGTCCCGCGGAGGAGATGCCTGGGTCTTCAGGTGATCTTCTACTAGAGCTCTCGCAACTGCACGAGCAAGTTCGGCAGGTGATGCAGGGTATTGCCCAAGCCTTGTGGCCATCCACGTCCCCGCCAGGAGAGATGGGGGAGCTTATAGAGAAGCTTAAGGGAGGACGGCGGCGCTTCCGATTATGGAAGATATCAGCCTGCCGACAAGGTGCAAGGGAAGCCTGGGCTATGGTGAAGACGCGATATACCAAAGCTGACCGAAACCATATGGCCGAGGTTGGACCTGTGGGGACCGATAGGAAACAGATCCCCGTCAGTTTAGTTTATGACCGAGTAGAATTAGCCGCAAAGTATTCCCAACGGGATTGTAGGCTAGATAGCCTGTTGCATGGTATAGAAGAAGAATTTAATCAGTCTTAGCGACTGTGCACTTCAAGTGACATATGTAGTGTCCTAGCCGGATTGTAAATCATTTGTCATGGCAGACCTTTTCGCTTCTACCTCTGGACCCGATAGTCCAGAGTGTATCCGAATACCCACTCGGTTATGTAAAAACCGGGGTATGCATGGAGACCAGGCGTAGGGGTCATAAGTGCTTGAAGCGACAAGTACCCAACTAGCTATGTTATATTACATGGGTAGTAAGAAACATCTTCCAGGGAGAATAGTTCCGTTAAGGGTTCCTTTCCCTTGGTACGCATGCCCTAATGTGCATGTCCGAACTGCGAAAAGAGACGCAGGCTATAAACATCTGGGGGCATGTTTCAAATTAAATAAAAGTCATCTTTTATTCACCGACCGAATATTCCCTTAAGAACACTAGCTTTTGGCTTCACCCAGTCTGAGGTACACATCCGGTTGACCCGGCAGTAACAATTGCAGAGGTGCTCCCCTTATGCCCTAGCCGAATTAACGGGAACGTAGGGCATAAATACAAGAGCAAGGCAACCCAGCTTGGCCAAAATTTAAGTCATATCGATGCTTATAATGGCGAAAAAAGGTACATGCAGAAGAATAACACATGTGTGGGACATAAAGGCCAGAAAAATAGTTAGACTAAGCTTCTGTATAAGAAGCCCCCAGGTATAATGAGAGCGGTTAGCGCGGCAAGATTGTGTAACCAAGACACAAGTTTAGCCTTTTAGCGCCTTAATGAGAAATAAAAAGAGAGAAAGGGAGAAAAAATAGATATGCAAAAAATTGACGTAGGAAAGGAGACGAACATAGAGTCCCGCGCTAGGCGTAGAATCTTCGGAGTCTGGCTACGTTCCATGGGTTTGGCTCGAGTCGATTAGCCGATGCATCCCGCAGACGGTATGCTCCACCGGTCAAAACCTGGTCGATAATGAATGGACCTTCCAATTTGGGCTTGAGCTTGTTCTTTTTCTTCTCCGGCAGGCGTAGAACTAGTTTGCCAACGTTATTGGTTTTGGCCCGTACTTCTCTGCTTTGATACCTTCGAGCCTGTTGCTGATAGAATGCGGAATGTGCCTTTGCCACATCGCGCTCCTCCTCCAGGGCGTCCAAACTATCCTACCAATCGAGCTCAGACTCTTTTTCTTCGTACATGCGCACTCGAGGTGAGTCATGAATTATGTCGCAAGGCAGAACCGCCTCTGCGCCGTACACCATAAAGAACGTTGTGTATCCGGTAGTGCGATTCGGCGTGGTCCCCAGCCCCCATAGTATGGAGTCGAGATCCTCTACCCAATTCGTGTTTGATTCCTTTAAGGACTACACTAGTCTGGGTTTAATGCCGCTCATGATAAGACCATTTGCTCGCTCGACTTGACCGTTAGTTTTGCGGGTGATAGACGTAAGCATAATCGAGCTTGATGCCCATATTGCTGCACCAAAGTTTCACCTCGTCGGCTGTAAAATTCATGCCGTTGTTAGTGATGATGCTATGGGGGATGCTATAACGGTGTACAACCCCAGATATGAAGTCTATCACCGGTCCGGATTCAGCCGTTTTGATGGGTTTGGCTTCTATCCATTTGGTGAATTTATCCACCATGACCAGTAAGTATTTTTTCTTATGGGTTCCCCCTTGAAGGGGTCCAACCATATCAAGCCCCTAGACCATGAAGGGCCAAGTAATGGGGATTGTTTGGAGAGCGGTAGGCGACATATGGCTTTGGTTTGCAAAAAGCTGGCAACCGACGCAATGTTGGACCAGATGTTGCGCATCTGCCCGGGCCATCGGCCAATAAAAACCTGTACGGAATGCCTTGCATACAAGGGCCCGGGCTGCGGCGTGGTGGCCGCCGAGTCCGACATGGATTTCTGCCAAAAGCTTCCGCCCTCCCTCTTCGGATATGCACCTTTGATGGACTCCGGTAGTGCTTTTCTTATAAAGCTCTCCCTCATGGACCTTGTAGGATTTAGATCGCCGCACTATGCAGCGTGCCTCATTTTGGTCCTCGGGTAGTTCCTGCCTGGTTAGGTAGGCCAGGAATGGTTCTGTCCACGTGGCGATGACGGCCATTATTACATGGGCTAAAGGTGTTATTTCGATGGCAGAGCCTCCGATTGTGTCAGAGTGTTCGGTATCTGGTGGTGTGGTCGGGTCCGGACTAATATTGTCGGTGTCCCCTTCCCATACCACGGATGGCTTAAACAGTTTTTCCAGGAATTCAGGCCCATCGAACCGAGCCAACATTTTGAGGACGGCATTGCGATATGCCGCCATTTTCGGATCCTTGGCATCGAAGTCTCCATTTATTTGAGATATTGCGAGGTTTGAATCCCCACGCACCTCCAGGCGTTGAATGCCCATGGAAACTGCCATCCGAAGACCATGTAATAGGGCCTCGTATTCGGCTGTGTTATTGGAGCCTGTGTATAGTATTTGGAGTACGTATTGAACTGTATCTCCGGTGGGGGACGTCAGGACGACGCCAGCCCCCAGACCAGCCAGCATTTTAGAGCCGTCGAAATGCATGATCCAATTGGAGTACGTGCCGTACTCTTTAGGGAGTTCGGCTTCTGTCCGTTCGGCGATGAAATCGGCCAGTACTTGCGACTTAATGGCTCGCCGTGGTTTATATATTATGTCGAACAGGTGGAGCTCGGTAGCCCATTTGGCAATCCGGCCCATGGCATCACGGTTGTTTATTATGTCGTTGAGTGGTACTTCGGAGGCCACCGTAATTGAACACTCTTGAAAGTAGTGTCGTAATTTCCGGGATGCCATGAATACCGCGTATGCTATCTTTTGATAATGTGGGTACCATGATTTGCATGGTGTGAGGACAGTAGATACATAATATACCGGCTTTTGAAGTGGGAATTTATGTCCATCTGTCTCTTGTTCGACGACGAGCACTGTGCTTACAACTTGGTGAGTTGCCGCTATATATAATAGCATTGGTTCGCCGACATTTGGCGCGGCCAAGATTGGGTTGGTGGCCAGGATGGCTTTTATTTCTTCCAATCCGGCCGTGGCTGCGTCCGTCCACTCAAAGTGTTCGGTGCGCTGAAGAAGGCGATAAAGGGGGACTGCCTTTTCTCCTAATCGGGAGATGAAGCGTCTTAAGGCCGCCACACATCTAGTTAACTTTTGGATTTGCTTGAGGTCAGTTGGGATAGCCAACTGTGAAAGAGCCCGGAGCTTAGCCGGATCTGCTTCAATTCCTCTGCTGGAGACGATAAAGCCCAGGAGCTTTCTAGCGGGTACGCCGAAAACGCATTTTTTGGGTTGAGCTTAATGTCGTATGTTCAGAGATTGTCGAACGTGAGCCTCAAGTCATCTATTGAGGAGTCGACGTGTCTGGTTTTAACGACCACATCATCGACGTATGCCTCCACTGTTTTGCCAATTTGCTTTTCCAGAAATGTCTGAATCATGCGTTGATACGTTGTGCTGGCGTTTTTGAGCCCGAAGGGCATTGTATTAAAACAGAAGGGGCCGTATGGAGTGATGAATGCCGTTGCAGCTTGATCGGACTCCGCCATCTTAATTTGGTGGTAACCAGAGTATGCATCGAGGAAGCACAATGAGTCATGTCCTGCGGTAGCGTCGATAATTTGATCGATGCGAGGGAGGGGGAAGGGATCCTTTGGGCACGCCTTATTAAGGTCCCTGAAGTCGACGCATAGGCGCCAGGATTTGTCCTTCTTTGGCACCATCACCAGGTTTGCTAGCCAGTCCGGATGTTTTATTTCTCTAATGAATCCGGCCTCCAGTAGCTTGGCTAGCTCCTCTCCCATGGCTTGTCGCTTAGGTTCGGAGAAACGCCGAAGAGTCTGCTTGACCGGCTTGAATCATTTTAGAATGTTAAGGCTATGCTCGGCCAGCCTACGTGGGATTCCTGGCATGTCTGAAGGATGCCAGGCGAATATGTTCCAATTCTCGCGCAGGAACTCCCGTAGTGCGGCGTCTATGGCAGGATTTAACTGTGCCCCGATGGATGCTGTTTTTGTGGGGTCCGTTGGATGGACTTGGATTTTGACTATTTCATCCGCTGGTTTAAAGGAGGTGGACTTGGATCTTTTGTCTAGTATCACGTTGTCCCTGTCCACTGTGGAGCACAGCGCTGTTAACTCCTCCGCCACAAGGGCTTCGGATAATGCCTTGAGGGCCAGTGCGGCTGTTTTGTTCTTGGTGCGGAGTGCTATGTCCGGATCACTAGCTAGAGTGATGATTCCATTGGGTTCGGGCATTTTGAGCTTCATGTACCCATAATGGGGTATGGCTTGAAAAATAGTGAACGCCTCCCGCCCTAGAAGGGCGTGGTATCCGCTACTGAATGGGGCCACTTGGAATGTGATTTCTTCGGACCTGTAATTCTTCGGAGGCCGAATACCACATCTAGTGTGATTTTCCCAGCGCAACGTGCCTCCCGAGTAGGGATAATTCCTTGGAAGGTCGTGCTGCTTTGCTCAATACGGTAGCTGTCTATTTAAAGTTTTTGAAGAGTCTCCTCAAAATGAAGTTTAGTCTGCTGCCGCCGTCCATGAGCACTTTAGTGAGCCGAAAGCCGTCCACAATTGGACTAAGGACCAAAGTGGCTGGTGCTCGGGTTGTTCGGAATTTTGGTTCTTCACTGGCAATGAAGGTGATAGCCGTGTCGCTCCATGGATTTATTGCTGCCACGTGGCAAACTTCGGCAAGGCTGCGGAGTGCTCGCTTACGCCTATTATTTTAGGCGAAGGTCTCGAAGACTGTCAATACTGTATTTTTATCCACAGGAAGCTGCTCTGGGGTTTTTTGGATGAGGAGATCCTCACCGCTCTTGGCCACCTGCCGGAGTACCCAACATGCTCTAAGGCTATGTGTTGGTATGGTATCTGTTGTACTATGAATTTTGCAGGGCCCGTTAAGCCATCCCTCCAATACGGTTCCATGCCCTGTAGTGGGCTTTTGCTTCTTTGTAATTGAGTGGGGTGACTTATGAGAGTGCACCCTTTTAGTTCGGACTGGGGGTTGTGTCAGAGCTGGATTATCCCAAAATTTTGTTTGGGTTTTCCAGGCACTTTCCATCACACATTACTTCTGTACTATGGCTGCCAAGTCAGCGAAGTGTGCTATGTCACGGTGACTTATGGTGTTGAGGATTACCTTGTCCGTGCAATTGTTGCAAAAGAAGGAAATTGCATCTTCCTCGCGACAGTCCTTGACCTTGTTCATTACAAGGAGGAATCTGGCCCAATAGTGACGTACTGTCTCTTGGGGCGCTTGCCTAATGTGGGAATGATCATTTATATCTGGGTGGGTGGGTGGATTTATGTCCGGACCTTGACCCAATTTGAGACCCTGGGGCAGGGGAGTTTCCGATCTTGGAAGTTCGGGCTCCGGGATGTTTCCCCATGGGTTCGGTATGCAGCCTGATTCGAGGTTCAGGGTTAGGGCGATGTCCTCCAGTGAGCGGGTATCCGGCTCGGAGAGCTTGGGAATCCGGACATAGTTCGTCCTCAGGATAGAGGGAGAATCGCCGCATTGCTCCTCCACCACCGCTATCTGATGGGTGACCGGCGGAGAGTTAATCTCCCTTTGGTCGTGTTTAAGCCCGATCCGATCGTAGTCCATAGCAACTCCCAGAGCGGCGATGCGATCCAAGAGCTTGTTCAAAGAGGAGAGCTCCATTGGATCCATCTGCTCGGCGAATTTTGATCCGATGTGGAGGCTATTTTCGATGACCCGAGAAGTCATCGTCGGCGCAAGGGCCGAGCGGGCGGTCATGACGAAGCCGCCTAGTCGGAGAGTTTGGCCTACAGCCAGGGCTCCCCCAAAGGTGATGTTGTCCTTGACAATGAGACGATCTATCCCTCCTTATGATGATGACACAGTGGAACTCCTAATGAAAGCACCAATGTCGGTGTCCAAACCGGCGGATCTCGGGTACGGGGTCCCGAACTGTGCGTCTAAGGCGTATGGTAACAGGAGGCAGGGGACACGATGTTTACCCAGGTTCGGGCCCTCTTGATGGAGGTAATACCCTACGTCCTGCTTGATTGTCCTTGATGATATGAGTATTACAAGAGTTGATCTACCACAAGATCGTAGAGGCTAAACCCTATAAGTTAGCCTATGGTATGATTGTCGTCTGTTGTCCTACGGACTAAACCCTCCGGTTTATATAGACACCGGAGGGGGCTAGGGTTACACAAAGGCGGTTACAAGGAAGGAGATCTACATATCCGTATTGCCAAGCTTGCCTTCCACGCCAAGGAGAGTCCCATCCAAACACGGGACGAAGTCTTCAATCTTGCATCTTCATAGTCCAACAGTCCAGCTAAAGGATATAGTCCGGCTGTCCGGAGACCTCCTAATCCAGGACTCCCTCACAGGTCATTATACAATATAATGACAGCACTTTGGCTCATGCCGGCTGACAAACATGACACGCAGGCCATTTATAATTTACACAAATGCATCACATACACATGAGCCATACTATTCACATCAAACCCTGCAAAATAGAGTTATGCAACAAAATACAAGGCGCTACGCACACGGCGGTCCGATACGGATCTGACCGATCTTATCAATCATCGCAAGCCCGATTCGGATTTACGTTCCACTATTAACCCCAATGGCGGATACCGACCGGTAGGGGTAGGTTGTGGCACGACCTCATCGTCTCTGGTCATCAGAAAGCATAGCCTCAACGATCCCCATGTGCAGTTGATCACATCAACCATGCACATAGCCGATCTCATCAACGACAACATATCTCATCTATCGACACCACATATCTAATGTGCACACTATCTGAATCCAAATCCTATAGCAGAGGCTCTGATACCGCTGTTGGGATCTACGGTAGGGTGCGTCGACTGCAAATTAAAAGTTTCCTACGTGCAGAACAACCAAGAACATGCTACGGGAGATGGATCACAGTTCGTTACCACTAGATGCGCAGTGCCGTGCAGTGGAAGAAGAGTTGGGACAGCGCGTCCGCGTGGATCGTCTCCTCCTCGTCCGGTCTGCCTCGTACAGCCGGTAGTCGATTCCCATGTACAGGTTCACCGAAGCGGCGCAAGTGCACCGCATCTAACGGTATCCGCGCGTGCAGGAGGAACGTCGTGCGGCTAACTGCTAGGTCCGATCATACAACCGGCGGCGAGTGGAGGTGTCTATTCGCAACACATGCAAACCCTAGTGACAGCGCCGAAGCGATCAACCGTGTGAGTGTGCGGCACCTCCACTTTATATAGGTGTCCGTCGCAGGCTCAACACTTGGGCCTCGCACGGACCCTAAAGCCCATAAGTCTACTTGGCCACAATCCGAATACGGCTCGGATCACATCCGACCAGTGTCCTCGGATCGGACCTCGTAGGTTCCTTTGAAAGTGCAACTATCCCTAGGTGGTTTTGGTAATTGCTAACAACATATAGCTCATTGAGCTAATGCTATTTCAATATTAATATTTCAGGAAAGCTTATTGATTGGCATGGCGTGGGTGAGAAAAGTGGACCCCTCAAAATGCTAAGGACAGAAGGATTGGCTCAAGCTCAAAGCTCAAGACTCAACATTTTCTATTTTAGTGATCCAAGATCACATTGAGTCTAGAGGAAAAGACAATACTATCTAGGAGGGATGAGGTGTTGCTTAATGAGGATCTTTCTCAAAATGCTTAGTAATATGCTCCAAAGCCCTCAACTACTTTCTCACATCTACATATGACCTAAACCAAAAGTCAAACTCGGCCCAACCAATTCTTTCTATCCGACGCCACCGAGTTCAGATGTCATAGCCACTGCCACAAACCCTAGGCAAATCGGTCTCACCGATAGGGATCTCGATCTCATCGAGATGGGATTGTAATGTCTCTGTTTCCCTTCGTAATGTTTCGGTCCCACCTAGATGAGCGATCGGTCCCACCGAGATTGCAATTTAAACTCTCCGTTCCCTTTCGTAAAATTTTGGTCTCACCGAAATGAGTGAATCGGTCCCACCGAGTTTACCTGACCAACTCTCTGGTTAGCTTATTACCAAAATCGGTCTCACCGAGTTTGTGTAATCGGTCTCACCGAGATTACATTATGCCCTAACCCTAACCATATCGGTCCTACCGAGTTACATGTCGGTCCCACTGAAAATCCTAACGGCCACTAGATTTGCTGAATCGGTCCGACCAAGTTTATCAATTCGGTCCCACCGAGATTGGCAAGTTGTGTGTAACGGTTAGATTTTTTGTGGAGGCTATATATACCCCTCCACCTCCTCTTCATTCGTGGAGACAGCCATCAGAACGAACCTACACTTCCAAGTTACCTTTTCTAAGAGAGAACCACCTACACTTGTGTTGAGGCCAAGATATTCCATTCTTACCATGTGAATCTTGATCTCTAGCCTTCCCAAGTTGCTTTCCACTCAATTCTTCTTTCCATCAAATCCATATCCTGTGAGAGAGAGTTGAGTGTTGGGGAGACTATCATTGGAAGCACAAGAGCAAGGAGTTCATCATCAACACCCCATTTGTTACTTCTTGTTGAGTGGTGTCTCCTAGATTGGCTAAGTGTCCCTTGGGAGCCTCCGACAAGATTGTGGAGTTGAACCAAGGAGTTTGTAAGGGCAAGGAGATCGCCTACTTCGTGAAGATCTACCCTAGTGAGGCAAGTCCTTCGTGGGCGACGGCCATGGTGGGATAGACAAGTTGTTTCTTCGTGGACCCTTCGTGGGTGGAGCCCTCCGTGGACTCGCGCAGCCGTTACCTTTCGTGGGTTGAAGTCTCCATCAACGTGGATGTACGATAGCACCACCTATCGGAACCACGACAAAAACATCCATGTCTCGTATTGCGTATGAATCCTCCAAACCCTTCCCTTTACATTCTTGCAAGTTGCATGCTTTACTTTCCGCTGCTCATATACTCTTTGCATGCTTACTTGAATTGTGTTAAGATTGCTTGACTTGTCCAAAGTTGCTAAAATCTGCCAAGAACTAAAATTGGGAAAATGATAAGTTTTATTTGGTCAAGTAGTCTAATCATCCCACCCCTCTAGACATACTTTCGATCCTACAAGTGGTATCAGAGCTTTGGTCTCCATTTGCTTTGATTTCCATAGCTTTTGGTAGTCATAGCCTTGGTTTCACAACCTACGAGAGTATGGCATCTAGCGAGGGAAATTACCACTGTAGAGGTCCTTACTTTGATGGTACTAATTTTGCTAGTTGGAAGCATAAGATGAAAATGCATATTCTTGGACATAAACCCGCCGTATGGGCTATTGTGTGTATTGTCTTGCAAGGTGAATTCTTTGATGGGAGAGAACCGTACCATGAAGCTACCACGGAAGAGTTGAAGATGCTGCAATAAAATTCTCAAGCTTGGGATATCCTCTTCAACGGATTGTGCCCCGAAGAATTCAACAAAATCAGCCGTCTTGAGAATGCAAAGGAAATTTGTGATACTTTGATTGATATGCGTGAAGGTACCGCCTACGTCAAGGAATCCAAGTTGGATGTGCTTCAAAGTCAGCTTGACAAGTTCAAAATGAAGGATGGTGAAGGTGTCGCTAAAATGTACTCTAGGTTTGCTCTTATCACAAATGAGATCGCTGGCTTAGGAAGTGAAGAGATGACCAACAAATTCATCATCAAGAAGATCCTAAGAGCTTTGGACGGAAAATATGATACCATATGCACATTGATCCAAATGATGCCCAATTACAAAGATCTCAAGCCAACGGAAGTCATTGGAAGAATTGTTGCTCATGAGATGTCACTCAAGGATAAGGAGGAGCTCCATAACAAGTCAAGTGGTGCTTACAAAGCCTCATGTGAAGCTCCCACATCATCAAGTGAGAAACAAACCTTCAATGAAGAATTGAGCCTAATGGTGAAGAACTTCAACAAGTTCTACAAGAGTAGAAGCAAACAGAAAAGTTCCAAGTCAAGGTCCTACAATGACAAAAGATCTTCTAGTCGAGAGCAAAATTGCTACAATTGTGGATGACTCGGACACTATTCCAATGAGTGTATGGTACCCTACAAGAGAAGAGAAGATTCTCCAAAAAGAAGAAGTGGAAGATAAGTATCACCATCAAGAGAGAGAAGGAGTAGAGATGATCGTTATGAATGAAGAACATCCTGGAGAAGCAAGGATTCAGAAAGGAAGGACAAGCCATCAAGGAGCTACACAAAATGAAGACATCAAGCTCATGTTGGTCAATGGGTATCCGGCTCCAACTCCGACAATCACTCCGAGAGAAGCTATCACTCCGACTCCGAATATACTCAAGATGAAGGTGTTGACGGTCTAGCACTTGTGTCAACCAACTCCTACGACATATTTGATTCACCAAATGAAGGACTTGGAAGATGCCTTCATGGCTAAAGGCCCAAAGGTATCACACCCCGAGTATGTTGATTTCAATAGTGATGAAGATGACTTGTTAGGTGATGATGATTTACTTGTTGACAACTCTAGTGATGAATACTATGATGAAACGTCAATTAATCATGCTAATCAAGATAAAACGAATGACAATGATAAGGAGAAGATTGAGTTTCTAACTAAAGAACTAAACACTCTTAAGTTAGCTCATGAAACTATCTTAGGAGATCATCGAGAACTTTTAAGGACTCATGAGAAATTACGTTTTGAAAAGCTCAACCTTGAGCAAGAGCATGAGTTCTTAAAGGCAATCAATGATGATCTCTCGCAAGAAAAGTTCTTCTTACATTGCCAAGCGTTTACTCTTATCCACTTACATGCCTCAAGTCAAGTCTAGTAACAAGAACAAGAAAGATTCTTCCTCTAGTAGTAACAATAATCATGCTAAATCCAATGTTGTTGCTTCTAGTAGTTCTCTTGATTCCACTAATGATTCTCTTAGCCAAGTTACACTTGAGCAAGAAAATAGCTTATTGAAGGGAATTATAGAGAAAGGTGTTTACAAGAGCCTTGCCGGGAGTAAGCAATTCGAGGAAATTGTACGCAAGCAAGGAAGGCACCGGAAGAATCAAGGTGTTGTTTTTGAACGAAAGTTCAATGCCAATGGAGTTGCGATATTCCATCCGCTCGATAATGAGTGCATGTAAATTTTTAGAAGTCGAACTTTGGAAACTTTGACCAGGTTTACGCAAATGTTATTTATATCTACAATACCAAAGATACATCATATGAAACTACATCTCATGATGAATCTAATGGTATATGTTTGCCATTCTAGATGTAAATGTTTTTCTCCACGTACATGGTCAAACTTTGTGATGTTTGACTTTTCAATAAATCTATATGCTATGGACCGAAGAGAGTGCCTAAGTCGAGAGAGATCAAGTGCGTGTGAAGGAGAATGAGTGAGTGTGCAAAAAGAGTATGTGTGTGAAAGAGAAAGGGACAACAAACGATAAATTAGAGAGAGTGTGTGTTTTTTTTCTTATGCAAACATATCACGCATGCATCTCCGAGATAGAAAAGCGAGGTGAGGAGATACACGAAGATAGCTAGTGCGTGATTGTTTGCAACGGAGAGAGACACCCCTATAGCACATGTCCAATAGAGGTCTGGCCAACAAGGAACAAAGGTCGAGAGGGACACATGGAGAACATGGATGCATGGGGAGGGAGAGAGGGTGTGTTTGTGATAGAGAGATCCCCTTGAGATCGTGAGGGGACTATATGGGTGGGAGATCGAGAGAGGTGCGTGTGTGATAGAAAGATGCCCCGAGATAAATCGAGATAGACCATGCACATGTTTGTGATGGAGACTAAGATTAGCAAGTCATATACATATAGGGGGACTGCATGTGCCTACAATTGAGTGAGAGACCATCATACTTGGCTAGGCATGAGATTGTGTGTGTGTGCGTGTGAGATGGAGAGAGAACGAGGGAGAGATACAAAGTTTTAGATGGGTCTATAGAGTGCGAGTGAGATATGCATGTGTATGTGTGACCCAGGTAGATGGAGAGTTTGAGAGAGAGAGGGAAGAGCTCCGAGACGACAGAGTGGTGCGTGAGAGAGTTGCGGGCAACGATCCAAGGAATTTGTGTGCGTACGATGAGTGTACCCAAGATATTTAGCTTGGACTAGAGAATCATACATAGTGTGCGAGAGAGATCTATAGATGGAGTATATATGCATGCAAACTAGAACCCCCCCCCCCGACACACACACACAAAGAGAGAGAGAGAGAGAGAGAGAGAGATGGAGATAGAGGGAGAGGGACCAACCATGTTTGTGTGTTGGATGCGTGCGACAGAATTAAGGATTGTCAAAGAGAGAGAGAGAGAGAGAGAGCAGGAGTCCAGGAGAGGGGGAGGTCGCGTTTTATGCATCAAAGATGGATATAAACCTCGTTTCGATATAAACTTGCATTCAAATATTTAAATTGGAGAACATGTTGTCTACAATCCACACATGAACGGAGATATGCATATATCAAACAAGTTCATTAATTTGACTTTCAATATGTTCATGGATACTATAATACTGTGTACAACCTACTACTTGATTGAGGTGTTCAATTTTGGATTTAGTTCACTATTTTGACCTGGTGAACAAGATATTTCATTGAATCGAGACATTTCATTTTTGGTTTGATTCCTGTTTTTGAGTGGGTCAACTATTTGTCATATAGTAAATCGCTAGCAATGAGGATGTAAAAACACATTACTCCCGAGCATCATCTCTCCATCTAAAAAAGAAGTGGCAAGCTAATATTTCAAAATTTGATTCGAAACGACTTGGTAAGGTAGACATGGATGCTCGTTCTCCCAAAATTTGAACAAACTGTTAAGCACCCTATGCTCGGTGGAATTCGCCCGAGCAAATAAATGGGAGACGCGAAATTACCAGCCTATGTGGGACACGCATCAATTGGCCTATTGTACATCGAGGGTAGGTTCGTAATTTCATCCAAGCACGCCTTCTCCTCGGCCAAAATGACATGTGCCGAATAATTCATAAACCATGGTCAGCAAAACACCCTCTCCTCGCCCGAAGTAGCTCACACCCACTATTTCAAAACACACTCTCCTCGACCGAAATCGCTCGCGCCCACTATATTTCAAAACATGCCTGAAATCGCTCGCGCCCACTGAGGGAGTCCTGGATTAGGGGGTCTCCAGACAGCCAGACTACATCCTTTGGCCGGACTGTTAGACTATGAAGATACAAGATTGATGACTTCGTCTCGTGTCCGAATGGGACTCTACTTGGCGTGGAAGGCAAGCTAGGCAATACGGATATGGATATCTCCTCCTTTGTAATGACCTTGTGTAACCCTAACCCTCTCCGGCGTCTATATAAACCGGAGACTTTTAGTCCGTAGGACACAACAACTACAACAAACAATCATACCATAGGCTAGCTTCTAGGGTTTAGCCTCTCTGATCTTGTGGTAGATCTACTCTTGTACTACCCATATCATCAATATTAATCAAGCAGGACGTAGGGTTTTACCTCCATCAAGAGGGCCCGAACCTGGGTAAAACATTGTGTCCCCTGGCTCCTATTACCATCCAGCTTAGACGCACAGTTCCAGACCCCCTACCCGAGATCCGCCGGTTTTGACACCAACATTGGTGCTTTCATTGAGAGTTCCTCTGTGTCGTCGCCGTTAGGCTTGATGGCTCCTACTATCATCGATGGCGATGCAGTCCAAGGTGAGACTTTTCGCCCCGGACAGATCTTCGTATTCGGCGGCTTTGCACTGCGGGCCAATTCGCTTGGCCATCTGGAGAAGATTGAAAGTTACGCCCCTGGCTACCAGGTCAGGTTTGGAAGCTTAAACTACACGGCCGATATCCGTGGAGACTTGATCTTCGACGGATTCGAGCCGCTGCCTTGTGCATCACGCGGTCACGATGAGTACGGCTTAGCGCTACCATCGGATAGTGTTCAAGAGATCGCACAGGCAGCAGCCCCGACCCTCAATTCGGAGCCAGGTGCGCCTTCCACGGACGGGTGAATGGACCCCGCCACAGAGGCCTTACCCTCAGTGGCGATCGAGCCAAACATCGACCTTACCTTGCATAAGAGCCGTGTTGATAAACTGCCGGATCCTTCTCCGGCCACGGACTCCGAACCGCCTGCGCTCGTTCCTATCGAATCCGATTGGGCGCCGATCATGGAGTTTACCTCCACGGATATTTTTCAGCACTTGCCCTTTGGTGACATACTGAACTCATTAAGGTCTCTCTCCTTGTCAGGAGCATCCTGGCCAATCTATGTCCGACAGGACTGGGATGCGGACGACGAAGAAATTCGCGACCCACCCACCACCCACTTAGTAGCCACTGTCGATGACTTAACCGACATGCTCGACTTCGACTCCGAAGACATCGACGGTATGGACGATGCAGGAGACGAAGAGGAACCACTGCCTATGAGGCACTGGACAGCCACCTCATCAATGATATATACATGGCGGATACACCCAAAGAAGGCAATGGCGACGAGATAGCAGAGGATGACCCCTCCAAGAAGCAACCCAAGCGCCGACGTCAGCGGCGCCGCTCTAAGTCCCTCCAATGCAAAAGTGGTGATACCGGCATAGGAGATAATAACACTCCGGATAGTGCCGAAGACAACAACAATCCCCTCCAGCAAGATTTAGAGCAGGAGGATGGAGGAGCCAGCCCTCCTGAGAGAGCGGCAGATGGAGAGGAGGAGGATGATAATTACATGCCCCCCTCCGAAGACGAGGCAAGCCTCGGCGACGACGAATTAGCTGTGCTAGAGGATCCCGTCGAACAAGAGCGCTTCAAACGCCGGCTTATAGCCACGACAAATAGCCTTAAGAAAAAGCAGCAGCAGCTCCAAGATGATCAGGATCTGCTAGCTGATAGATGGACTGAAGTCCTCACGGCCGAGGAATATAAACTCGAGCGCCCCTCCAAGAGTTACCCGAAGTGCAGGTTGCTACCTCGACTGGAGGAAGAAGCGTATGATACGGCTGATCGGCCACCTCGTGGCCGCGATAGAGAGGCATTCCAGCCAAAAACTCAGCCTCCACCCCGATGCCATTCAAATAAAAAGGCATGGGGAGATATGCCAGACCTGCGAGACATATTGGAGGACAAAGCAAAGCATGCAAGATCGATCTATGGATCACGAGGGCGCGCCACTCTGCGAGATGATAAACGTCACGCTGGATACAGTAAAAGCAAATCCGGCCGGGCCGAACACAGCGGGCAAGACCCATTCGAGCTGTGTCGTGATACAGCCCAATACAGAGGTGCCGCACACCCCTTATGATTCACAGAAGAAGTAATGGATCATCAAATCCCAGAAGGATTCAAACCTGTAAATATTGAATCATACGACGGCACAACAGATCCCGCAGTATGGATCGAGGATTTCCTCCTCCACATCCACATGGCCCGTGGTGACGACTTACACGCCATCAAATACCTCCCACTAAAGCTCAAGGGACCAGCGCGGCATTGGCTTAACAGCTTGCCAACCGAGTCCATCAGCTGTTGGGAAGATCTAGAAGCCGCATTCCTCAACAACTTTCAGGGCACTTATGTGCGGCCACCAGATGCCGATGACTTGAGCCACATAATTCAGCAGCCAAAAGAATCGGCCAGGCAATTGTGGACTCGGTTCCTAACAAAGAAAAATCAAATTGTCGACTGTCCGGATGCAGAGGCCCTAGCGGCTTTCAAACACAACATCTGCGACGAATGGCTAGCCCGGCACCTTGGTCAGGAAAAGCCGAAATCTATGGCAGCCCTCACGACGCTCATGACCCGCTTTTGTGCGGGAGAAGACAGCTGGCTGGCTCGTTGTAATAACATATCAAAGAACCATGGTACTTCGGATACCAAGGACGGCAATTACAGGTCACGTCACAACAAACATAAGCGCCACGTTAACAGCAATAATAACGAGGATACGACAGTCAATGCCGGATTCAAAGGCTCTAAACCCGGTCAGCGGAAAAAGCCATTCAAACAAAGTACGCCGGGACTGTCCAGCTTGGACCGTATAATCGATCGCTCGTGCCAAATACACGGCACCACAGAAAAGCCAGCCAATCATACCAACAGGGATTGTTGGGTGTTCAAGCAGGCCGGCAAGTTAATTGCCGAAAACAAGGACAAGGGGCCACATAGCGATGACGAGGAGGAGCCCCGACAGCCACACACTAGAGGACAGAAGAGGTTTCCCCCACAAGTGCGGACGGTGAACATGATATACGCAACCCACATCCCCAAGTGGGAGCAGAACCGTGCACTCAGGGACGTATATGTGTTGGAGCCAGTTGCCCCAAAATTCAACCCTGGTCCTCCTATCCGATCACTTTCGATCGCAGGGACCATCCCACTAGTATCCGTCATGGCGGATTCACCGCACTGGTTCTGGACCCAATCATTGACGGATTTCTCCTCACTCGAGTCCTTATGGATGGCGGCAGCAGCCTGAACCTGCTTTATCAGGACATAGTGCACAAAATAGGTATAGACCCCTCAAGCATCAAACCCACAAAAACGACCTTTAAGGGCGTCATTCCAGGCGTAGAGGCCCATTGTACAGGCTCAATTACACTAGAAGTGGTCTTCGGATCCCCAGATAACTTCCGAAGAGAAGAGTTAATCTTTGATATAGTCCCGTTCCGCAGTGGTTATCATGCACTGCTCGGGCGAACCGCATTTGCGAGATTCAATGCGGTACCGCATTATGCATACCTCAAGCTACAGATGCCAGGACCTCGCGGGGTTATTACAGTCAATGGAAACACAGAGCGGTCTCTCTGAACAGAGGAGCACACTGCGGCCCTTGCAGTAGAAGCGCAAAAACAGCCTCTCAAGGCAATCCACCAGTTCGGCGTTTCAGGACCCGAACACCTTCAAGCGCACTCGGAGCAATCGGCACTCAGACCGCCTGGCGCGATCTGAGCTCGCATAGCAATGCGGCCCCACCCCCAGTCCCAGCCAAACGGCGTAGCTCCTGCCACGCGTACATAATTACGCATTAAAAATACCATGGGCACATGTGGGGAGGGGGCACACAACGGCACGCCCCAAGACGCGGCTTAAACCACACTAGGGGCTTCCCGTTTGGTTAATTTTCTCTTTTTTCAGGACCTTAATATCTGGAAACCCTGTCCGGCAGCACTTTTGCCGAACACATGATGCAGCAACCAAGGAGGCAGAAAGCTACGTCACACCATGGAATTCCTAGGTGGATTACAATAACGAGCGAAATATTTGATTTAATACTATTCCTCAGCTTGCCCTTGGAAGGGACATAGTCCCACTCTTTGCTTATCGCACTATCTATATCATTCTCCTTTAACACACCTTTTTGAATAAACAATGCATAACATCACGACTATTATTGCATTCTTGTTATATATATATATATATATATATATATATATATATATGTGTCTGTTCATTAACGACGCCTTGCAACCGTACACTTTGGTACGGCCAATACACCAAGGGCTTACGTACCCCACAACATGGTGTGAGAAGTCCGAACACTTTCACAAGTGCGGCACCCCGAACTTATAGCATTATATGCATCAGCTCCGAATCATGTCTTTGGTCAATGTTGGGTTTGCCCGGCTCCTATGTTTTGGTACCTTACGTTCCGCTCTATCGGCTAAGGTAGCGCTAGGAGAACTACTGGGATTGTGCCCCGGTTCTGCCGGGCTGAGCACCTCAGTAGAGAAAGCTAAAACTCACTGTCATGATAAGGCGAGAGACTGGTCGCTGTTCGGCGAGGTTTTCGAGTCCCTAAAGACTTATGCCGCTTAGGGCGAGGGGCCGGCCCTGTTCGGCTTAAAGGAGTGTATCGCGCCCCGAATTCGGCCTTCTTAATACCAGGGGCTTCCCCGAAATTTAAAATTATAGAATTCTATGGCTAAGTGAGAGTGATAAAGCATTATGAGTCCGGTTGCCTTGTTTGTTGTGCTGAGCACCTCCCTCGAAGGACCCAAACGTGGGTACAAGAGTGCTCAGGTTTATCTCGAACACCCCAGCACTCGTGGCATGGGGGCAGAAGCCGAGGACTACCCATCTCTCAGATTGGACAAACAGCCAAATAGAAGGTAATATTTTAAACTCACACAAGCGTTGCATAGCGCATATGAAACAAGTTCTCATCATACAGGATCACACGAGCAAGTTTACTCAAATATTACATCCTTTGAGCATTCGTCCGCCACAAGACGGGCACCCTTCAGGACACCCTCATAATAAATTTCGAGGGTGCGATGCTCCTTGCCCTGCGGCGGCCCTTCCTTGATCAGCTTCACGACGTCTAGCTTGGCCCACTTCACCTTCACACGGGCGAAAGCCCGGCGTGCACCTTCGATGCAGACGGACCGCTTGACGACCTCCAGCCGTGGGCAGGCATCTACAAGCCGCCTCACCAGGCCGAAGTAGCTATTCGGAAGGGCGTCGCCAGGCCATAGCCAGACTATAAGGCCCTTCATGGCCTGTTCGGCCACCTTGTGCAGCTCGACCAGCTGCTTTAGCTGGTCGCTCAGAGGCATCGGGTGTTCGGTCCCAGTATACTGAGACCAGAATAGCTTCTTCGTTGAGATTCCCTCCTCGGCTTGGTAAAATTGTGCAGCATCCGACACGCTGCGGGGCAAATCTATGAATGCTCCTGGAGAGCTCCGAATCCGGGTAAGTAATCGGTAATTTACTTTTACATGCTTGCTCTACATATAGAATGCCTTACCCACCGTTATCTTCTTCATTGCGTCGATCTCCTGGAGGGACTTTTGGGCTTCGGCCTTGGCACTTTTTGCGCCCTCGAGGGCCGCGGCAAGCTCAGACTCTCGCGTCTTCGAGTCAAGCTCCAATGCCTCGTGCTTCGTCATGAGAGCCCTGAGCTCTTGCTGCACCTCGCCCACCCAAGCCTCTTGTTTTTCCCGCTCGGTGCGCTCCTTGGCCGCTTTTATCTTCGGCCTTGGTTAGCGCTTGCTTCAGGGTCGCCACCTCGGTCGTGGCCCCTGGCAAATATACGATGATCCTGTCATTTTGCAATCGCGTCTTCTTATATATATACATATCTATAGACAGGGTATTACTTACCCTTGTTCTCCTCGAGCTGCCTCTTGGCAAGGCCGAGCTCTTTCTTGGACCCCTCGAGGTCCTGCTTCAGTACGGCGACCTCCGCAGTCAGTGCAGCGGACACCAGCAGCGCAGCCTGCATATGCATATTGACATACTTATATTAGACTCCTGCGATATTTTTTGATCCTCTGTTCAGCTTTTCTTTGTGAACACCAAACAGAGCATGAGGGGCTACTGTCTATGCGGTAATATTTTTACTACATTCTAAAACGGTTACCTCAAAGCCTGTTAGAAGGCTGGCACAGGCTTCAGTCAATCCGCTCTTGGCGGACTGAACCTTCTGGACGACCGCACTCATAATAGTACGGTGCTCCTCATCGATGGAAGCGCTGCGAAGCGCTTCCAGAAGATAGTCCGGCGCCTCTGGATGGACAGAGGTTACTGGCACAGGCGTCTTGCCCCTCTTGGAAGGAGGCCGCCTGCCCGAGCCCGGAACCACTGGAGGTTCCGGCGCGGTGTTCAGCTGAGGGCCGAACTCGAAGCTCTCAGGGGCCCCGTCCCCTCGGCTCCTGGAGTCTGGAAGGTCGCCTTGAGGCACCTCCGGGACTGTCTCCCCTCGACCCGGTGACTCTTGAGACAGCACCTCGGCGTCGTCAACAGGATGAGGGGAGGTGGCGGTCGGGACTGGATCGCTATCCATGTCCGACGAACCCAGGGAGCCGTCCGATGATACATCGATACTGGCTCGTGGCGGCCTGCATAATTATGTTTGGTGTTAGGGAAAGCAGTGCGACAAAGGAATGCTATGAGTTACTCTGGTATCCGAATACTTACGATCTCCCCAGGGGCTTGGCCCTGGGCAACCACTCGTCTTCACCTTCGTTGGCGGCAGTGGAACTGTCCGGAAGGAGAGTCCTTCCCTTCTTGGACCCTTCGGCCCCCCAGTTGGAGCGGCCTTCCTTTTCTTATCTCCCCCAGCTAGAGGGGGAGCATCTTCTTCTTCTTCCTCGTCTTCGGGGGAGGAGTGCGCCGCAGAGTCATCGGATGGTGAGTCCGACGACGCCTGGCGTCGGGAACTCTTTCGGGTTCCCTTGGCCTTCTTGGTCTTCTCTGGCACCGTATAAGGAGCCAGAGTCAGCATCTTCGCCAGAAGAGCGTCCGCTGGGCCTTCGGGCAAAGGAGCCCGACAGCCGATCTGTCCGGCCGTCTCCTGCCAGTCCTGTCAAAGGTACGGGAGTTTACATCCCGCAAGGAGTCAATCTATAAAAGATAAGTATCCTGTGAAAGGTAAAGCAGCTTACCGCACTGGCTTGGCGCTTCGCGCTGAATCTGCGATCCTCAGTAATGGGAGGAGGGACCTCGGCGCTTTTGAACAACACCCTCCAGGCATCTTTGTGAGTTGTGTTGAAGACCCTGTTCAGAGTTCGGTGCTGCGCCGGGTCGAACTCCCACTAGTTGAAGTCCCGTTGTTGGCACGGGAGGGTCCGGCGGTCGAGCATGACCTGGACTACGGTAACAAGTTTGAGCTTCTTGTTCACCATGTTTTGAATACATGTTTGGAGTCCGGTCAGCTCTCCTGAACTACCCCAGGACATGCCCTTCTCTTTCCAGGAGGTGAGCCGCATGGGGATGCCATATCTGAACTCGGGGGCCGCTGCCCATGCAGGGTCACGCGGCTCGGTGATGTAGAACCACCCCGATTGTCACACCTTTATGGTTTCCACAAAGGAGCCCTCGAGCCATGTAACGTTGGGCATCTTGCCCATCATGGCGCCTCCGCACTCTGCCTGGCGGCCGCCCACAACCTTCGGCTTGACATTGAAGGTCTTCAACCATAAGCCGAAGTGGTGCTTGATGCGGAGGAAGGCCGCGCACACGACGATAAACGCCGAGATATTGAGGATGAAATTCGGGGCCAGATCGTGGAAATCCTGGCCGTAGTAGAACCTGAGCTCCCGGACGAATGGGTGGAGAGGGAATCCCAGTCCGCGGAGGAAATGGGTGAGAAACACTACCCTCTCATGGGGCCTAGGGGTGGGGATGAGCTGCCCCTCATCTAGGAGCCGGTGCGCGATGTCGTCGGGCCGGTATCCGGCTCTCCTCAGCTTCTTGATGTCTCCCTCCATGACGGAGGAGACCATCCACCTACCTCCCGCTCCGGACATGGTGGGGGAAGGTTGAGCTGGGAAGTGCGGACTTTGGTGCTAGAGCTCGAGTGTGCGAAAATGGATGAGCAAAGGAGGAAGAAGGCGTGGATGAAAAGGTGAATCCTTATCCCTTTATATGGGCGGACGAAACTATGCACCCCCACTAGCCTGGTAAAACTCGCTTATCCCCCAAGCACCGTAATCGATGGCGCAGTTGGGTTCGCATGCCCGTATTGATGAGAGTCCCGTAATAAGGGACACGATCTCTGCTTTGACAAGACGTGTCAAAAAACTGCCTCGCATTATGTGCGGCGCTAGTTAAAGGAAACGGTTCAAATAATCACCGGGCCATGACATAACGTCATGCGGCCAAAACAAGTCAACAAATTAGATTTGCGAAAATATTATTCTCTCTACGGTGGTATGTGGAACTTATTTTGCAGGGTCGTACACTATCCTTGTATTCAAATTCTTCCGTGGTGTATTCAGAGGAGGAACCCGCCTTGCAATGCCGAAGACAATACTGCGCGCCGGACTCATCGTCATTGAAGCCTGGTTCAGGGGCTACTAAGGGAGTCCTTGATTAGGGGGTCTCCGGACAGTCGGACTATATCCTTTGCCCGGACCGTTAGACTATGAAGATACAAGATTGAAGACTTCGTCTCGTGTCCGGATGGGACTCTACTTGGCGTGGAAGGCAAGCTAGGCAATACGGATATGGATATCTCCTCCTTTGTAACCGACCTTGTGTAACCCTAACCCTCTCCGGTGTCTATATACACCGGAGAGTTTTAGTCTGTAGGACACAACAACTACAACAAACAATCATACCATAGGCTAGCTTCTAGGGTTTAGCCTCTCTGATCTCGTTGTAGATCTACTCTTGTACTACCCATATCATCAATATTAATCAAGCAGGACGTAGGGGTTTACCTCCATCAAGAGGGCCCGAACCTGGGTAAAACATTGTGTCCCCTGCCTCCTGTTACCATCCGGCCTAGACGCATAGTTTGGGACCCCCTACCCGAGATCCGCCGGTTTTGACACCGACACCCACTATTTGGGGAGAAGCAAAGTTACTCTACTATCCTCGACCCTCAGTACACTGACCCAAGCCGAGAAGCATAAAGGCAGGGGTAGAACTGTAACTCCCCCCCACATTTCAGACAAATGCGTCCGTAAGACATGGTTCCACTCCCCTCCCAATTCCCCATTCATACCTCGTGGGTGCCAAATCACCTTCTCCCCGGAAGCTCCCTTCTCCCAAGCCGCGAAACCTCAACCCCTCCTCCATGGCGCCCCCACCGCACCAAATTCACAGCCGCCCTCCTTCCTAATGCCGGAGACGCTGTCCATTTGTCGTCGTGCATTGGGTCGTGTGCGACTTACTCCGTGCTGCTAGAGCTACCTCGACGACGGCCGCGTGAACCGTACCGGAGCCGACTCACCCCCGCCATTGCTCACGGCGCCAAAGAGGCTCCAACGTCGGATCCGTCCAGAGCCCCGGCGCTGCTTCCCCATAGCCGTCGAACGTTGCGGCATCTCTGCTTACCTGCCGCCAGTAGGCACCGCAACCGTGCCGGCCTCACTGACTCGACAGCTGGAGCTGCCTACTTCACTGTGCTGCGAGATAGGTCGCACCCTCATCTCAAATAACTTTATTTAGGCATCAGTTGTCTGAATTTTTATTCTAGGCCAATCGATTCCCAATAGGAAGCATCACCCCTCAAGGCGGCGGAGCTCCTAGGTTGCCGGTTGGTTGGTGTCTAATGTAAGGGTGCGGTGGCGCAAGTTCACCGGGAAGCAGCGCTTAGATGGCTATGCTAGAGTTGCATGGGTTGAAGGTACTGCCGCCGCCGGATCTGGATGACGGCGAGTCTTTGTGGATTGGCCCGGGGCGGCGCAACCACGACAGTGCAGTGGGGCGGGGAGTGTGGTTTTGGCCGAGGCCACAGACGGCGGAGGCAGGCTGCTCTGCCAGTGGTCGCTGGCTCTTCGGGGAAGATTTTGAACAATGTCAGTCGGGAGGCACAAGACGGCCATCAAGCCATCCGGCGTAGATCGGATAGTACCAAAATAAAATAAAATCGTGTGACCCTAATTTAGTCTTCACTCAACAGACATGTGACCACTCGCGTACCTTGGTATTGATCTCTTAGGGTATTTCTTAAAATCAAAGAGATGTGTCATTCTTGACATTATGCGTTTTCTCCATCTTCAGCCACACCGTCTTCCGACTCACCGTAGTTACTCCAACAAGGGAAGCATACACCAGAAGGGAGCTATAGTCCCCACTCAACAGTTCCCTACATCGAATGTACGTGCCCAACCTGGACAGCCACAACAACTGCAAGGCCATCGACAAGTCAGCACATGATGCTCACTCCTATGGATGGCGGCCAGATAGGTTGTACCCTCATCTTACTTCTGTGCAACATTTATGGCTTTGTTATTCATCTAAGCATGGAAAATAGATTATCACATTTCACTATATATTCATGCTGATCTCTTACGGGTCTTGTTCAGGAGTTAACATTGTTCCATAGTTCAGCTAAGAGACTTGTTCTTTAGATAATGTTGTTACATAGTTATCATCCATCAGCCAATGCTATCCTAGAGGCTGATGATTATAGTATTATACCACTTCTAGTATTACCTATGTTGTTCTTAGTTACTTTTGTGTGCCGTCTAGTTAATCTCAAGTGCAAACGATACATATTTTGTAGCTTTCATCTGTGTTCTCCCTTTAGTTTTTGAGACCTGTTGCTGCTAATTAACCCAAGTCCTACTATTTATGTCGTCTCCTACATGCACTCATTACATAAATCTAACTACTAGTTGTCTTCCATGCATGTCAGATATTATTGCATACACTGATTTATCCACAAGAACCTCACGGAGCAATGTAACAGCCAATAAACTTGACGTCAATGATACCCAATATGATGGAACATGTAAAGGCAATTCTTCACAAGACATGCAGAATGGTGATGAATCCTATTCACCCCACAAGGTCCTTGCTCTTACTTGGCCCTTGATATGGGTACATCATGCACATAATGTCCTGGAGTGCATCTACTATGTTGCTATGCCTTCTGCTTAGCCTGCTGATCATCCATGTAAATATGGCATGCCTTCCTATTTTTCAGTACCTATTCCATTCATGATAACATGTTTTCAAAATCAAGTACTGTCATTCTACTCTATCGCAATGTCATCTTCTTAGTTTGGACATCATGCTTCCGAATATCTTATGCATTGTTATTCATCAGTATGTACTTCATCTGTCTACCATACCATGTTCTTTTTTTACATTGAAGTGTTGTTCTAGTGGTCTCTTGCAATGCCATCTTAGTTTACCAATCATACACCCATATGTTGCCTTAGTGTTTTTCTGTATGTATTCCGTTAGCATACAGTTTTCCATTCAAGTAGTGTTTTTTACACTGTTGTCCTGTCGTATCCCTAGCTCTTACATTGTACTCCCTCCGTACGGATTACATGCCGCAGAAATGGATAAAACTGGATGTATCTAGAACTAAAATATGCCTAGACACATCCATTTATTTCCGGATGGAGGGAATACATGTCAATATGCCATGCCTTTCTATTCTTCAATACCTATTCCATCTCTGTTGTAGCATGTTTTATAATTGAAGCACCATTCTTCTATATAAGGCATGCAAGGGGAAGACGGCTATGTCAGAACCTGAAGGGTTACAAACCAGGTCTTTGCAAAAGATCCAAACGCCAGGAGATAATAAACCAACTCCAATTTTCATAGATACTGCTCCAGTAGAGAGAAACCCAACTCCCACTGATAATAAGCAGATTCCAGTGGCCAAAGAACTAGTCCCCTCCAGTCCAGCAAAAGAATGTCAAATCCATTCTAAGAAGCGTGTGTGTATCCTCGCATCATGAAATTTTATAGCATTCTGATCATATTTTCTACATGTTTCTTACCCATCTCTCTTTCATAGAAGACTTTCTGTACTGGGATCGTATTCGAGGAAAGTATCTTGCGGGAATTCTCTGTGCTCCAATGCTGATTTAAGTACCTATTTTATATCACTATATTTTTACATCAACGTGTATTTTGTTAATCGGCATGAATCCAACCTTTATCTGATCTAAAATTAGTTGTAGCAAAATGTTAAAGGCGCCAATGTTGATTTTTGTAAGGAAAACTGCCTAGTAGTTTTGCATACTGAGCTGCATGAGTGTACTATTTCATATCATGCACATTACTGAATTGTAGTGCTGCTCTAGTTGCCCATTCATTCATTGTTTCCATGTTGCTTTTGTATTACCTTACCTCGCTAATGATAGTTGTGCCATATTGTGTTAATTTGGTGTAGGCTAGTTGCCCAAACGTTCGTTGTGTCAATGTTGCTTTCCTCGTATCTGACCTGGCCAATGATAGAAAAGCTAGTGTGTTAATTTGGTGCAGGCTGCTGAAGATAAGAAGACAAACTGTGAAAACAGCAAGGCAACCCCAATGTTTCTTTCCAATAAATCTAGGCCAGGTAATGTGGCAATAACTCATGATTAATCTGTTCGGTTACCCTCCTAATTTACGTTATGATGCAGTGGTCGAGACACTCTCCACTATCAATAATATAAGCCTGCCAGAATCACCATCTAAATCTGTTCAGTTTCCTCTCTCTCGAATGCAATGGAAAAATGTATGTTTGTGAACCAATTAATGGCTGAAGCAATGATGGAAATGGTGGAGGAATCAGAGGTGCACATTCGTGCGCAACAACAACTGATCAATATTTTCCGAGACAGTGCAGCAAAGCAGCAAGAACTTGTCCACATGCTTATGGGCGTCATCCGCGCTGAGGTTGCAGATTGTGACGTTGTAGATCGTTAGGTTCTGTTCATTTATTTGCACTAGCATCAATCTTTGATTGCCCAGTGGATGTAATGTCTTGTAATATATGTTGGATGTGCAATGTTTTTCCCTGTATGCCATACCTTTGCTTGATCGGTTTTTGTCCTGTGCATAATTGCTCATCGTAATGGGCTCAAATTATCTAACATGTACGAACTTTAGTGCCCCATTAAGTTAAAGGCCGTTACCAGGCCGAAAGTTAATGGTCAGCCCTCTTACCTCCCGGGTCGTTAATAGGCCGACATCGGAGCGGGCAACAGGTGGGCCCATTTGATTTCACGGGTCATTAACATGTCGTTACTAAGGTCGGGCTACAAATGGCCCAACTATATTATGGGCCTTTAGCAGGCCGAAAGAAAGAGCGGGCTCGTACTGGACCATTAAGAGCATGGGCCGCTAAGAGGCCGAAAGTCAGGTCGTATTGTAAATAGCCCAACTGTGTTGTTGGCCTTTAGCAGGCTGAAAGAGAAACCAGGCTGGTATTGGACAATGAATAGCATGGGACGTTAAAAGGCCAAAACTCAGGTCCGACTACAAATGGCCCAACTCATTTATGGGCCGTCAACAGGATGAAAGACACACTGGGCCGAGAATTGGCCCCACACTTAAATGGGTCGCTAAAAGGCCCAAACTAAGGTCTGACTACAAATGGCCCAACTCATTTATGGGCCATCAACAGGCTGAAAGACACACCGGGCCGGAAATTAGCCCAACCCTTAAATGGATCACGAAAAGGCCGAAAGATGTACATCCTGAAAATTGGCCCATCCCTTGAATGGGCCATTAATAGGCCAAAATCACATCCGGGTGATATTGAGCCCAAATATATAGCGGGTTGTTAATGGGATCGAACTGACGATGGGCTGCAATGGTGTCAAATCTTTAACGGGCCGTTTACGGGTCGAATTGGCACATCTCGTATGTGTCGTGGGCTTAAATGGACCTGACACAAGTAGGCCTTATATGGGCCGGCCTGCTAATTTTTCCTAGGTCGGCCTTTTTCACCGGAAGGGGCCACTGTTGGGCCATGCCACGTGTCGACCTATCATAGGCTCCTACTGTCCAATGAGTGGACGACATCTGTCCCAATGGTGAGCCAACACGTGTTTCCTCCAGCCAATGAGAATTTTACACGTGCAAAATCCTCCTTGGTCAGGGCTGTTAATGGGTTATCGGATCCAAAACCGGACCCGATAGCTTAACGACGAGCCATTACAGTGGATGCCACATGTCGGTCACCCTTGGCGAAAGCACTTTCATGACGCACCATTTATTGTCATGGAAGTGGACACTTCCGTGATGATAATTTTGGTAATGTCATGGAACGCTTCTACGACAGCACAGGTATGACTATCTTGATTCTGTCAGAAAATCGCAATGGATGTACATGCATGAAAAAAAATGTGACCTACTGTGACAAACACGTATCATCATGGAAGCGCATTTTTTTGTAGTGGAAACACCAATCATTTTAAGATTTTCATCATTTTTATGAAAACAATCACTAGAAAACGCCTTTTCTAAAAATTCTCTTCTAGCTCTAAGCATAGTGGTTCCTTTCTTACTTTCATCCCTAGAAACATAAAGAGGTTTAATTGATTCCTCTACTTTAGGCACAAAAATTTTCATCTTCAGATTTTCAACATCATGAGAAATTCTATCAACACTTCTAGACAAATCATCAATCTTATTCAACTTTTCTTCTATAGTAGTGTTTATAACTTTTTGCGTATTGATAAATTCTTTAATGTTATTCTGAAGATCATAGGTGTTCCTATTATTATTGTAAGAAGGATTTCCATAGGAATTACCATAATTATTAGGGGAATTACTAGGAAAAGGCCTAGGATTAAAATAACCTCTATAAGCATTGTTATTGAAATTATTTCATGAGATAAAACTCACATCAATGGCATCACTATTTTGCTCAATCAAAGTAGACAAAGGCATATCATTGAAATCAATAGGAGCACTTTTACTACCAACCAATTTCATAAGAGCATCGACTTTTTCACTCAAAGAAGAAATTTTTTCAACCGAATTAATTTTTTTTACTAGTATGAGCTCTTTCGGTATTCCATTGTGAATAATTTGCCATAATATTATCAAGAAATTTGGTAGTTTCACCCAAAGTAATTTCAATAAAAGTGCCACCTGCGGCGGAATCTAAAAGATTATGAGAAACAAAATTCAATCCCGCATAAAAAATTTGTATGATCATCCAAAGATTTAACCCATGAGTTGGGCAATTCCTTAGCATCATTTTCATCCTTTCCCAAGATTGTGCAACATGCTCATGTTCAAGTTGCTTGAAATTCATGATCTGGGTTCGAAGGGAAATAATTTTTCTGGGTGGAAAATACTTAGTGATAAAAGCATCTTTGCATTTATTCCAATAATCGATATTGTTGCGAGGCAAAGAAGAGAACCAAATTTTTGCAGAATCACGCAAAGAAACTGGAAATAATTTCATCTTCACAACATCATTGTCCACAGCTTTTTTATTTTGCATATCGCATAATTCCATGAAGATATTAAGATGGGACGCGGCATCCTCATTAGGAGTACCGGAAAATTGATCTTTCATAACAAGTTTCAGCAAAGCATTATTAATATCACAAGACTCCGCACTAGTGGCGGGAGGATCAATCGGAGTACCAATAAAATCATTGTTGTTGGTATTTGAGAAATCACACAACTTGGTGTTCTCTAGAGTCATGATGAATATGCAAGAAGATTGCACTCAAAAAACAGATCTGGCAAGAAAATGACGAATGAAAAGGAGGGGCAGAGGAAAATGGTGAACCAAGGTTATCAAACCAGTAGGAGAACCAAATTTTTGGGAAGTGGGGGAGAGGAAAATGGAAAATAATGTTAATTGCGAGGAGATGAGATTTGTTATTAGGAACCAGTTATGTGTTGAAGATCCTCCTCGGCAACGGCGCCAGAAATTCCTTTTGATGCGGCTTGAAGCTACATCGGTATTTCCCCAAAGAGGAAGGGATGATGCAGCACAACGGCGGTAGGTATTCCCCTCAGTTATGAGACCAAGGTTATCAAACCAGTAGGAGAACCAAGCAACACAACATAAACAGCACCTGCACACAAATAACAACTACTTGCAACCCGACGTGTAAAAGGGGTTGTTAATCCCTTTTGGGTAGCAGCGCCTCAAGATAGGAAACTGACGTGAATAAAATTGTAGTAGATTGATAGATCGAATGCCAAATAAAATAAATAAGAATAATTTGCAGCAAGTTATTTTTGTATTTTTGGTTTAATAGATCTGAAAATAAAAGCAAATAAATTAGGTTGTGAAGGCAAATATATTAAAGAAGAGACCCGGGGGCCGTAGGTTTCACTAGTGGCTTCTCTCGAGAAAAATAGCAACGGTGGGTAAAAATTATCATTGGGGAATTGATAGAACTTCAAATAATCATGACGATATCCAGGCAATGATCATTATATAGGCATCACATCCAAGATTAGTAGACCCACTACTGCAGGATGCTGCTAATGCGACACTACGATCAAAGACCCTTTGATGAAACTGTGTGCGATGCATTAATGGCACACAATGATGTAAAACACTCGTAAAAAAAGATACAAAACGTTTGTGATGAATGATACATCAAACATGGTTCAGATTTTAGTTGCTTGTGCGATGAGGGGTAAACGGTTGATCTGTACGAACTGTTTGTGATGAGACAGAACAACAAAAATGGGAAGCCAAATCAAGGTGTGTGCGATATACGACATACAGTTCACTCCGATGAACCGTTTCCGATGATTGCGGTGAACACAAATGATTCGGCGTAACAAGATGTGTGCGATACCTAGCAAATAGGTCGTTAATCAGAATTGTGTGCGATCATTATAGACAGCCCATACGGTCTATTTTTGTGAATTGTGTGCTCGTCAGGGCACACAGTTCAACAAACCAACCCGTGGGCGATAATCTAGAAGATCCCTGTCGAATACATATTACTAACCATCTGCGATGAGTTGACAGGATAAACAGAGATATATATAGTCTGCTTAATTTAGTCCTTCTTCTTGTTGTTATTATAGTTGGATGGCCCCGCGACATTGTCTTGGCAATGACGCTTCTCGCGGCTGACCTTTGGCTTTTCATCGCCACCGCCATCGTCATCGTCATTGCTGTCGTCGTCATCCACCTCCTCGTTTGACCATTCCTCCTCATCATCATCGTCGTCCTCTTCTTCGTCCTCTGTTGGGGATATAACTACTAAGTACAAACCGCCCAGGAGGGGCCGGGTTATACTCATAAGGAGTCATCCGTATTGAAGCCCATGAAGACAAGGAGTATGGCGCTTTACTATAGAGATTTAAAGGCCTAGAGCCCAAAGGCGGATTAGGGCCCGTAGACATAAACCACCATGTGATATGTAACTTGTATTGTAAGATAGGAAAAGGTAAAAATTGAGCCAGACACGTGTATGAGCCGGCATTGGATAAACCGCCAGGCGTCAACCTGTGTATATAAAGGGATGACCCGGCGGCAGTTCAAGGACAAGAAACAACAACTCGAGAGCCAGGTAAAGCCAATTCGCTCCCTGATCATCGAGACCCCATCAATTCCACCACAACTGGTTCGTAGGCTTTTACCTTCACCGGAAGTGGCCGAACAGTATAAACTCCCCGTGTCCTTTGTCCAGTTTAACGCCTTTAAGCTAATCTCGTTGCGGTGGCTCCACGACTATGTCCTCACACTAGGACATCTGACGTGATAATTCCACGACAGTTGGCGCCCATCGTGGGGCTATCGTATGATAGTTTCGAGTTCTTAAAGGGAAACTTTGAAGGACTCAAGGGATATGCAGTGGGCCGGATGACCAAAATTCGTCGCGACAAGCTCTACATTGACGACGCATGCTGGGGTCCAGAGGCCGGCTCAATTGAGTACGGGTGTCGGGTCCCCTTTGGAGGAATTCATGTCTTCATTGGCAAGATCAGCGAACCGGGCCCTGAGCAGGACATCTGCACCAACCTCGTCGAGACGGCTAAGCATGCAAGCCCAGCCTGGGTTCAGCCCGCCATGAAGCGTGCATTCGTAGGATTCATCAATGGTGCGGAATCTGAACCAGTGTCAGATGGTTTGACGGTCATTTATTCAGATGGCGAATCATCCACCGGTTAGACCAAGTCACTGTACCACTGCAAGATGGCTGGTTTGGGGGCTGTTCCGATGGCGACAGTATTCCGGACCCCCTTGAACCGCCAAACCAGGTTGCGATCTTCATGGCCGGTACGCTGCCCACGCAACACTCCTCATCAGCAGGGGCGATGATTTCCGGATCGACAGCCGGGGTAGGAAGCCCCACACGCCGGTCGGCTCAAGTTCTGTCCGATTTATTGGACGCCTGGATGACGTTGCTAACTACATAGGTTACCCCGGATAATCAAGATCAGCACAACGCGGAGGTCACGAAGCTGCGAGATCAGATAACTCAGGCCAAGGAGGACTTGACGACTGAGGAAACCAGGATAGCTGATGAGCGGGCCGCTTTAGATTCTCAGGCACACCGGATTCATGCAGAGAATTACCGGCTCATGCTGGATCAGAATGCTTCGAACGACGTGTTGAGGAGGAGGCATCGGTCTCGTTTGCTGCCGGTTTATGAAGCAATGAATCTCTTCAACACACCAGGAGCAGGATCTAGTAATCCGGCAGCGGTAAACTGGACTGAAGCACCTGGGACAGGAGCGCCGGATCAGCCACGGGCGATGGACCCGCCTCGAGGGACCCATGACCCGCCGTTGTACATGCTGACACCACCGGGTCACTTCTCCACCCCTTTAGATAACATGATCACTGCAGCATCGCGATTGGCAGCTATTCCAATGGAGGGCGAGTCTCCAGCGGCGGTTGAGACGCAGCGGGCCAGGGATCTCCTTCAAACAGCTATGGTTCAGCAGCAGGCTTATTCGTATAGTCGAGACAGAATTCATTCCACCGCTCGCCTGAGCAGGAGTTACAACAGGCACATTGATGAACCGGCTATGTCGAGCAGCGCACGGAATCATAATGCCCCTCGAGGGCCTAACACGGTGGGCGGTGGTGCAAATGCCCAGGACGTGGTGGATAATGGTGGAGCGCGTCGAGAGGACGAGTTAGCAACGCAGTATGTGGACCGTCAGCTTACTCCGGTTCATCCGACGACTTTAGTGGAACCGGGTCTTGCTTTTAGCCCCTGGGGAGTGTGGTGTCTCACCTCGGCTCTGCGTAATGTGAGGCTGCCCAAGGATTTCAAGGGTCCGTGTAAGGTGCCCAATTACACCGCTGATTTACCCCCCGAGTCATGGGTCGAAAGTTATGAGATGGCAATGGAGATGTTGGATGTGGATGAAGCGGCATGTGCGAAGTACTTCACCATGATGCTAGATGGAATGGCTCGCACTTGGTTGAAAAGTTTGCCAGCTAACTCCGTTGGGTCATGGGCCGAGTTGAAGGCCCGATTTATAACGAACTTCAAGGACACGTGCAAGCAACCCATGTCAATTGTGGATCTAGCCGCCTGTGTCCAAGAAGAAGGCGAATTGACAACCCATTGGGTGCGCCGGGTTTCAGAGATCTTGCATTCATCGGACCGCATCAATGCCGATTCAGCAGTCATAATGCTGGAGGGCAATTGCCAGTTTAAGCCGCTGAAATTGAAGTTGGGACGACTCAAGCGTCACTGCAATGACATCGGAACACTTATGGAAGCTCTGGTTAAGTATGCCGATTCTGATAGTACCAAGGACCCCGAGTCTGAGGATGAAAAGTCGGGGAAGGGAAAGAAGAACGACAACACTAAAGGGCAGCAGCATAACCCAGCGGGCCATGGAAACAACGGTAAGCGTAAAGCGGATAATAGTTCAGATTTTGTGGCTAACAGCAATGCGCAGGATAATGGCCAGCATCGTAAGGGTATACCGCCCCGCGGAGTGGAGGATCAGGTGTCAATCTTGAGCGCCTGTTAAATCAGCCTTGCCCAAGGTACGAGACGCGATAAAAGCCAACTACGCATCCCTGGAAGGATTGCTTTATTATGAGGGAATTCAAAAACTCGGATCTCTTCTGGTATGATCATGGGCCGTCCGGCGGTTCAGGACCCGGGTCTCATGGACCGGGTTCTGGTGGAGGCAGTTCTGGTTCAGGGTTTCAAGGTAATCAAAGTGGACATGGCAATCAAGGCAATCAGGGCACCCAGGGTGGTTATAATCAGTAGGGGGGTCAGCAGTAGCAACAGTCGGGTTACCAGAGCCACCCGAAGTAGTTGAATAGTTGGCAGAATCATGTCTTCACCACTAGCCTGTCCAAGCGCGATCAGAAGCTTCATAAAAGGGCAGTAAACTATGTTGAACCGAGTGTGCCTCGTTACTTGCGCTGGTCTGAACAACCATTGTGTGGAGTCGAGATGATCATCCGCCCTGGGTTGATAATCTGGGTCACCTGGCGTTGGTGGTGGCACCTCAGGTTGGAAGTTATAAGTTCATCAAGGTGCTCATGGATGGAGGGAGCAGTATCAACATCTTGTATTATGAAACTTTCCGTCGCATGGAGTTGACAGATAAGAATCTTAAACTGTCAAACACCGTTTTCCATGGTGTGGTACCTGGCAAATCGGCTTATCCTGTCGGTAAGATAGGTCTGGAGGTTGCTTTTGGAGATGATCATGATTCAAGATCAGAGACATTGACCTTTGAAGTGGTGAAAATATGGAGCCTGTACCATGCCCTGTTTTGACGGCCGGCTTATGCTAAGTTCATGGCAAGACCATGTTATGTTTATTTGCAGCTCAAGATGCCGGGTCATAAGGGGACCATCACAGTACATGGAAGCCGAAAGATCGCTCTGGAATGTGAGGAAGGTGATGCGGCCTATGCTGAGTCAGTTTGTGCGATAAAGGAGTCGAAGTTCTATAAAGACAGACAACTTTGTCTGGAGTGATGCTGCTAATGCGACGTTTGAGGATCTGAAGAAGCAGTTAGCCGAGCCGCCTGTTCTTGCTGCCCCATTGATAAGGAACCATTGCTGTTATTTGTGGCTGCTAACGCCTGGGCTGTCAGCGTGGCCATTGTGGTGGAGCGCAAGGAGGTCGGTAAGGAGTATCCGGTTCAACGACCGGTTTATTATATCAGTGAGGTTCTTATTGAGTCCAAGCATAGATATCCACATTGGCAGAAGCTGGTGTATGGAGTTTTTATGGCGAGCCGGAAGCTTAAGCAATATTTTCAGGGCCATCCTATCACTGTGGTTAGTTCCGCCCCTTTGGGAGATATCATCTAGAACAGGGAGGCAACTGGCCGGGTTGCTAAGTGGGCTATCGAGCTTGGACCTCACGGGTTAAAATATATTCCTCGTGTGGCCATCAAGTCCCAAGCACTCGTGGATTTCATCAATGACTGGAGAGAGTTGCAGGCACCAGAGGATAAACTGGATAACACATACTAGACTATTCACTTTGACGGGTCTAAACAATTGGAGGGCTCGGGGCTGGAGTGGTTCTTACTTCCCATCGAGGTGACAAATTTTGTTATGTTCTCTGCTTGATGTTTCCATGTACTAACAATGCAGCTGAGTATGAGGCCTTGCTCCATGGTCTTCGGATGGCTAAGGAGATGAACTTAATCCGGGTACGTTGCTTCGGTGACTCCGATTTAGTGGCTCAGCAAGTGTCTGGTACTTGGGATTCTAAGGATCCACTCATGGGATTCTAAGGATGTCATTGTTGGTCACTTCAAGGGTTACCAGGTCGAGCACATTGATCAGCGCAAGAATGAAGCGGCGGGCACTTTAAGCCGGCTCGGATCTCAGCGTAAACCGGTGCCACCCAATGTTTTTCTTGATGTTTTGCATAACCCGTCGGTCAAAATACCAACAGAGAGGGATTTGGGTGTTCCCGACTCGGAGGATCAATTGGTGGCAGTTCTTCATGCTATCCCTGATTGGACGGTGCCTTACTTGGCGTATATGACCCGGGGCGAGTTACCCGAGGATGAAGTTTTGGCCAGACAAATAATCTGGTGGTCCAAGTCCATGACCATTGTCAATGGCGAGTTACATCACTTCAGTGTCTCGGGGGCATTTCAGTGCTGCATTTCTCCTGAAGGAGGCTATGAGATTTTGCGTGAGATCCACGAAGGGGATTGTGGTCATCATGCCGGTTAAAAATCCCTCATGGCTAAGGCTTTCCGACACGGTTTTTACTGGCTAACACCTCATGCTGATGCTAAAGACTTGGTCAGGAAGTGTGACGGTTGTCAGAAGTTTTCACGCTGGGTGAGGGAGACCTGGATTAGGGGGTCCTCGGACCGCCGGACTATATCCCTTGGCTGGACTGTTGGACTATGAAGATACAAGATTGAAGACTTCGTCCCGTGTCCGGGTGGGACTCTCCTTTGCGTGGAAGGCAAGCTTGGCAATTCAGATATGTAGATCTCCTCCCTTGTAATCGACTCTGTGTAACCCTAGCCACCTCCGGTGTCTATATAAACCGGAAGGTTTAGTCTGTAGGACAACAACAATCATAATCATAGGCTAGCTTCTAGGGTTTAGCCTCTACGATCTCGTGGTAGATCAACTCTTCTAATACTCATATCATCAAGATCAATCAAGCAGGAAGTAGGGTACAACCTCCATCGAGAGGGCCCAAACCTGGGTAAACATTGTGTCCCCCGCCTCCTGTTACCATCCGCCTTAGACACACAGTTCAGGACCCCCTACCCGAGATCCGCCAGTTTTGACACCAACATTGGTGCTTTCATTGAGAGTTCCATTGTGTCGTCACCATAAGGCTTGATGGCTCCTTCGATCATCGGCAACGATGCAATCCAGGGTGAGGTTTTTCTCCCCGGACAGATCTTAGTATTCGGCGGCTTCACACTGCGGGCCAACTCCCTTGGCCATCTGGAGCATATAGAGAGCTACGCCCCTGCCGTCGGGTCAGGTTCGGAAACTTAAACTATATAGCCGACATCCGCGGAGACTTGGTCTTCGATGGATTCGAGCCCATGTCAGGTGCGCCGCACAGTCACGACGAGCATGACTTAGCTCTACCATCGGAAGGTGTTCGGGAGATCACACATGTGGCTACTCCGGCCCTTAATCCGGAGCAGATTGCGCCGTCTGTGGATGGGTGGATGGACCGCAGCATGGAGTTCGCACACTCAGCGATGATAGAGCCGAATACTGACTTCACCTCCTACGAGACGTGTGTTTCCGGACCCTTGGATTCGTCCCCGGCCACGGGCTCCAAACCGCCTGCGTCCGTGCCTATCGAATATGATTGGGCACCGATCATGGAGTTTTCCTCCTTGGATATTTTCCAGCACTCGCCCTTGGGAGACATGCTAGATTCTTTAAAGTCTGTCTCCTTGTCAGGAGACCCTCGGCCGAACTATCTCCGTCTCGACTGGGAAGCGGATGACGAAGAAATTCGTTCCCCACCCCCCACCCACTTAATAGCCACTGTCGACGATTCAACTGACATGCTTGATTTTGACTCCGAAGACATCGACGGTATGGACGACGATGCAGGAGAGGAACAGGAACCACCGCCCACAGGGCGCTGGACAGACACTCCATCACATGATATATACATGGTAGATACACCCAAAGAAAACAATGACGAGGAACGGAAGGATGCAGCGAAGGATAGTTCCCTCGAGAAGCAACCAAAGCGACGGCGTAGGCGCCTCTCCAAACCTCGCCTCTGCAAAAACAGCGATAACAACGCAAGAAAGAATAATACCCCGGTCGACTCCAAAGGAAACGACGACCACATGGATCCAGCGATAGAGCAGGATGAACCAACGGACGGCGAACATAGTATGGAGCTACTATCCGATCACGGCGACGCCGAGGGTAAAGCTATTCAACTTGTCTCCGGAGAGGATAACAGTCCGGACGACGATGCACACATCATCTCGAATAGGCACTTGGAACAAGAGAACCTCCATAGAAGGCTTATTGCCACCGCAAGGAGTCTAAAGAAGCAGAAGCAAAGGCTTAAGGCCGCGCAAAATACACTCAACATCAGATGGAACAAACTGCTTGACACTGAAGAAAAGTACCGTGGCAGTCACCACACAAAGAGATATCCAAAGCGTAAGCTGCTGCCTGAATTCGATGACGAGCCTTTAGAGCCTATACAGCCAAAAAATAACACAGCTGATCAGCCGGATGAACCACCCCATGGACGCGATAGGGCAGCTAATGATGTCGCACATAAGTCAGCACACGAGGACTTGCACCAAAAAGCCGGTATGACCAGGTCCATCTACGGATCTAGGAAGCACGCTTCGGCACAGAACAAAAACAGAACACTACAACCGTTAGAAATGCCATGACACATCCAAATACAGGGGTTCTGCACACCCCCTATGCTTCACCGATGAGGTGCTGGATCACGAATTTCCAGAGGGATTCAAACCCGTGAACATAGAGGCATACGACGGAACGACAGACCCTGCGGTCTGGATTGAGGACTTTATCCTTCATATCCACATGGCTCGCGGAGATGATCTCCACGCCATTAAATACTTGCCCCTCAAGTTGAATGTACCAGCTCGGCATTGGCTAAAGAGCCTCCCCGAAAAGTCAATTGGAAGTTGGGAAGATCTTGAGGATGCTTTTAGGGCTAATTTTCACGGGACCTATGTCCGACCTTCCGATGCAGACGTTTTAAGTCATATGATTCAACAACCCGGAAAGTCAAATTATTGACTGCCTGGACGCTGAAGCCTTGGCGGCTTTCAAACACAGTGTCCGGGATGATTGGCTCGCCAGACACCTCGGCCAAGAAAAACTGAGGACAATGGCAGCCCTAACAAGCCTTATGACCCGCTTTTGCGCGGGCGAAGATAGTTGGCTGGCCCGTAGCGGCTCCAGCGACCCAGGTACATCCGAAGTCATGGATGGCGATGGAAAACCATGACGCAATAAAAGCAAGCATCGAAACAATGAAGACAGCCCAGACAACATGGCGGTAAATGCCAAATTCAGGGGCTCTTGACCCGGTTAATAGAAAAAGCCATTCAAAGGCAGCAGAGATGGTCCGTCCAGCCTAAACAAGATTCTAGATAGATTATGTCAGATTCATGGCACCTCCGACAAACCTGCAAATCAGACCAACAGAGAATGCTGGGTCTTCAAGCAGGCCGGCAAGCTAAACGCCGAACACAACGCGACGAAGACACCAAGTGAAGACGAGGATGAGCCTCACCGACAAAACACTAGGGGACAGAAAAAATTCCCACCAGAGGTCAAAACGGTGAACATGATTCACGTAACAAAGAGGAGGAGCAAACGCGCACTCCGAGACATATGCATCGTGGAGCCCGTCACCCCCAAGTTCAACCCTTGGTCGGCCTGCCCGATCACTTTTGATGCAGGGATCACCTGACCAGTATCCGGCACGGAGGATCGGCTGCCTTGGTACTAGACCCAATAATTGACGGATACCATCTCACCCGAGTCCTTATGGACAGCGGAAGTAGTCTTAATCTGATATATTAGGACACAGTCCGCAAAATGGGGATAGACCCGACAAGAATCAGCCAAAGCAATACTACCTTTAAAAGGAGTAATACCAGGCCCAGAGGCCCGTTGCACGGGCTCTCTAGTACTAGAGGTTGTATTTGGTTCTCCCGACAACTTCCGAAGTGAAAAGTTAACCTTCGACATCGCTCCATTCCGAAGCGTCTATCAAGCACTACTCGGAAGAACGGCCTTTGCTCGTTTTAATGTGGTACCGCATTATGCTTATCTTAAGCTTAAGATGCCTGGTCCACGCGGCATCATCATAGTTAGCGGAAACATAGAGCGTTCCTTACGTACGGAAGAATGTGTGGCGGCTTTAGCAGCTGAACACTGAACGACCTCTCCAACCAGAAAAAATGATCGGTCGTCAAGGCCGCGGACATGGCTAGACAAGTCCGGCGCACCACTAGCTGTAACAGCCCAGATAAACCTGAGATTGGGTCGATGGATATACCCCCATAGGTGGTGCTAGGGGCTTCCCGCATGTAAAAAGAACTACAGTTCGGCTGGAACTTATTTAGATTGAAATTTAATGTTTTATTAAGAATAACCAATTTTTTGCACGAAGACTTTCACCTGGGATTTTCTCTTTTACAGATGATATTCGTGCTACACCCTTCCAGGAAACGGCACAACAGAGACACATGCGCATACATGCAGCAGGGCCCCGCTCAAAGGTTTTGTTTTAGATTAAGACCCTGTGTAAACCATTTTTACTGTCTCTTGTTGCTTCACACCCTCCGGATACTTAACATAACCCAGAGGTATGCTGGCGTTATTAGCATCTCGCCACGTCAGACTAATGCGCGTACCTGGAAATTGAGGGCTTATTATCGAGGGTGTTACTCAGCCCAGTATACGTTGAAAAGACCGAATACCTTAAGGAGCGTTCGGCGTCGCGAGTTTGGCCTTATATGCATCAGCTCCGAATCATGTCTTTGGTCAATAGTTGGGTTTACCCGGCTCCCGTGTTTTGCTACCTTACGTTCCGCTCTATCGGCTAAGGTGGCACCGGGAGGACTACTGTGATTGTGCCCTTGTTCATCTGGATGAGCACCTCTGTAGAGAAAGCTGAAAACTGATTGTCATGATAAAGCGTGAGACTAGTCAACCACTTGAGGACTCAGCAGAATATTCGCGATTCCTCCTCATTAACGAAGGACTGGTTCCCGGTCATGTATGTACGCGCACCGTATTCGGAAAAGCACAGAAGTACCAGGGGCTATATAGTATCCCCACTGTCAAACTCCTATGTCTAAGTGAAAGTGTTAAAGCAATATAGTCTGATTGCCTTGTTCGCCGCGCTCTCACCTCCTTAATGGACCAAGACGTTGGATCAAGTGTGAATGCGCGCTTTTTCGAACACCCTCGCATTATATGCGTGGGGGCTGAAGCCGACGACTGCAAACTTTCAGGTTATATACATACATAAATGGCCGCACAAGAGGCATCATAATACTTTCAGGAAAAAGTATAAACACAGCCTTTATAATCCAAATAGCATTGTTTTTACAATTTGGATACATGTCACTCGAACATGATACTCTTCGAGGACGGAGCCTCTGTTAAACGAGCGCCTTCTAGGACTTCCTCAAAATAGTGCTCGGCCAATACCTGGCCTACGGCCAGACCCTGTCTTACAATAGCGGTGGCCTCCATCTCTGCCCAGTATGTCTTAACACGGGCGAGAGCAATCCGCGCACCCTCTATGCACGCCGACCTCTTTACAGCATCCATATGCGGCACATCACCAAGGAATCGTTGCACTAAACCAAAATAACTATTCGTCCTTGGTCCTTCCAGCCAAAGATGATCCATGACAGACCTCATGGCAAGTCCGGACAACCTATGGAGCTCAGCCCACTCGGCCATTTGCTCATTTAACCGCAGCGGAAGCGTTGGAGCACTGAACTGCGACAAGAACAACTTTTCCACTTCGTGATCTTTTTGATCTTTGAAAAACTCAGTCGCATCAGCAGCACTCATTGCCAAGTCCAAGTATGCGTCTGCAGCACTCCATAATTGATCCAGAAGGGCATACTTCGGATCTCCAAACTTCGTCTGCAACAAAAAGGGCTTCCCAGCCGTGATGAGTCCAGCTTGACGAAGCTCCTCCTTCGCCGCTCTGATTTTAGAGCGGGTTTCCTTGGCTGCTACCAAGGCTTTCTCTTGGATTTCACTTGGCTTTCCTTTTCAAGAAGCTCATACCGGTCGGCGGCATCCTTCAGCTCAACAGCCATCTTGGCTATTTTATCTTCGCTCTGGCGATGAGCAGCTTGTTCGGCTCTTAATTCTTCGGCCGCCTTTAAGGCGGCTGCATCGCTTCTCCTGGCTTGTTCCTTGGCTCGGGCAAGCTCCGCCCAAAGGGTCTCCACGGCGGCAGCTCCATCTGCAATCACAGCATATGATAGATACTAGCATCATGCTCCGCTTAATATCTGTTGAGCACTGGAGAATACATACCATGTGCCTCGTCGAGCCGCTTGTTTACAAGCACGATGTCGCATCTGCCGCATCAAGTTGCCGGCTCAGTTCGGCAAACTCACCAGTCCAACCAACCACTGGACCCTCAGCCGCCTGCACATGAAAGCAGCATGATCATTACCTGGGACTATGATCCTCTATTTACTCTGGGTACCTCAAAACCTCTTAGCAGGCTCATAAAAGCATCATGCAACCCACTCGGATGAAATCCTCTCAACCACCGTACCCATTAAAGTACGATGCGCCTCTGAGATAGTCGCTTGCTCCAGAAGACCCATCAGTGCAGCTGGTCGTGCACCGGACAGTCCCGGACTCTTTCTGTTGCTCTCCTTAATAGCCGAATACTCCGAACTTTGGGTGGCCGAAGGGTTACCTTCTGGCCTTGGTGGATCTGGAGAAATCCTTCGTGACGACACCTCAGGGTCGTCCACCTCATGAGGCAGGGAGACACGGGGAGGTGTTTCTCTCTCTATCATCTCTGGAAGAAGATCCCCCGAAGACGAACTCTATCGAGAAGGGCTACGTTCCGAACTGCAAGACATACATCTCAGTTATTGTCCTCGGAGATGAAGCAGGATATATTTACTATAAAGTACTCTTGTTCACTTATAGCTCGGTGGATGGCTGATCCCCTTGCAGGCGCTGTGCGGTAAGGATGCCCTCCGGGGCAAGGCCCCATGGCGAAGGTTTCTTCCCTCGTTTGGAAACCCTTGTTCCCAAATCTTTAGAGGCGGTCCTTTTCCTTCCTTGGGGAGAGGGAATTTCAAATTCTTCTCCCCGCTGTCAGCTTCTTTATTCCTCCCTTTATCTTCCTCTGATGGCACTTGATAGGGTGCATGCTCAAGCATCCTGGCTAGTACAGGATCCGGTGAGCCTTCGGGAAGGGGGGGGGCGAACACCTGATCATCTTCGCCTTTTTTATCCAGTCCGGGTCAAAGAGCGATTGTTCAGAAGTATGTTGTGACAAACAAAAAGACAGCATGTTCGGCCGCAGAATTACTTATGTGGGTATCTGGACGATTGCATTTTAGACCCGCATCCTCGGTGGTGTCCGGACACTTTATTCTTGATCCGAAGAACAATCCATACATCCCTTCGAGCGTCATGCCGAAGAATTTCTGAATAGTTCACGGTCCTTCCAGGTTGAACTCCCACATACGGAGAGGTCGACGTTGACATGGCAGGACCCGACGAACTAGCATGACTTGCATTACCTTGACAAGGCTGACATCTCTCTTGAGGAGATCTCGGATGCGACTCTACAATGTCAGCACGTCATTAACTTGCCCCCAGTCCAGCCCCTTGTTGACCCATGACGCTAGTTGTGGCGGGGGGCCCGAACGGAAGGTGGGGACAGCTACCCACTTAGTACTTCGGGGAGCTGCGATGTAAAACCAGTCCTGCTGCCATAAGTCGGACATCTCCGGGAAGGAATCCTTTGTCCATGGAGCATCGACGCCTTTGCTTATTATGGCACCTCCGCATTCTGTGTGTCGCCCATCGATCATCTTCAGCTTCACATTGAAGGTCCTGAGACATAAGCCAAAGTGTGGGGTGATGCGGAGGAAGGCCTCACACACGAAGATGAACGACGAGATGTGAAGGATGGAATCTGGAGCCAGATCATGGAAATCGAGCCCGTAATAGAACATCAGCCCTCTAACAAAGGGATCCAGGCTAAAGCCTAGCCCTCGGAGGAAGTGGGAAACGAATAAGACAATCTCGTTGGGTTCGGGAGTGGGGATGACCTGCCCTTGAGCAGGCAGCCTGTGCGAGATTTCAGCGGTCAGATACCTGGCTTCCCTTAGCTTCTTGATGTCCTCCTCTTTGACAGTGGAGGCCATCCACCGGCCTTGAAGGTTGGATCCGGACATGATAGAAGGTCCGAAGCGCTTAGCATGAGCCTTGGGTGTTGGAATTCGAGGTGTGGCAAGGGAAGGATCGAGCGCGAGAAGAAAAGGACAGGCCTTGGCCCCTTTATAAAGAGGGTGAATATCAAGCGTCCTCCGCATGGCCGTTTGGAACTTGCCTAAAATCGAGGAGTCATACCAGCAGGCACGATTGGGTTACCCATACCCGTATTGATGAGAATCCCATGATAAAGGGAACACGATCTCTGCTTCGACAAGACGTCCCAATAAAACCGCCTCGCAACACGTGAAGTGGCTGGCTAGGAAAAACGGTTCGTAATGACCAGACCACGGCAGGACGTCACGTTATGAAAAGTTGGCGGCATATTAGATTTGTGGAAATATGATACTCTCTACGGTGGTATGTGGAATTTGTTTTGCAGAGCCGGAGACGATCCTTGTGTTCAAAATCTTCTATGGAGTATTCGAAGGAGGAACCCGCCTTGCAATGCCGAAGACAATCTGCGCGCTGTTCTCATGGTCATTGATGCCTGGTTCAGGGGCTACTAAGGGAGCCCTGGATTAGGGGGTCCTCGGACAGCCGGACTATATCCTTTGGCCGGACTATTGGATTATGAAGATACAAGATTGAAGACTTCGTCCCGTGTCCGGGTGGGACTCTCCTTTGCGTAGAAGGCAAGCTTGGCAATTCGGATATGTAGATATCCTCCCTTGTAATCGACTCCGTCTAACCCTAACCCCCTCCGGTGTCTATATAAACTAGAGGGTTTAGTCCATAGGACAACAACAATCATAATCATAGGCTAGCTTCTAGGGTTTAGCCTCTATGATCTCGTGGTAGATTAACTCTTTTAATACTCATATCATCAAGATCAATCAAGCAGGAAGTAGGGTATTACCTCCATCGAGAGGGCCCGAACATGGGTAACCATTGTGTCCCCCGCCTCCTGTTACCATCCGCCTTAGACGGACAGTTTGGGACCCCCTACCCGAGATCCGTCGATTGTGACACCGACACCGGGCCCATGTTCTGGCTCAGGAATTGAGGATGATTCCAATCACCTGGCCATTTGCAACTTGCGGGCTTGATATGGTTGGGCCCTTTAAGAGATCCAAGGATAAGAAGACCCACCTTTTGGTGGCGGTTGATAAGTTCACTAAGTGGGTGGAAGCAGAGCCATTTAGCAAGTGTGATGCAGCCACGACAGTTCGATTCATGAAGAAGATGATTTTACACTTTGGTTTTCCACACAACATCATAACAGATAATGGCATGAACCTCTCCAAGGGTGCTATGGAAGAGTTCTGTCAATGTGAGCACATCCGGCTTGATGTGTCATCAGTGGCTCTCCCCCAGTCTAATGGTCAAGCGGAGAGAGCTAAGCAAGAAATCCTGAAAGGTATCAAGCCCCGTCTTATGGTCCCTTTGTAGAGGACGCCGGGTTGTTGGGTGGAAAAGTTTCCTTCCATATTATGGCGCATTAACACCACCCCCAATACATCTACGGGTTATACACCCTTCTTCATGGTTTATGGAGCAGAAGCAGTTTTCCCCAGTGATATTCGCCATGACTCACCCCGAGTGGCAGCTTATGTTGAAGCAGACAATGAAAGAGCACGGCAAGATGCATTGGACCTGTTAGATGAAAAACGGGACATAGTAGCAGCTCGTTCGGCGATTTATCAGCAAGACCTGCAGCGTTATCATAACCGCCGGGTTAAACCCAGAGCTTTTCAAGAAGGTGACTTAGTGCTCCGGCTTATCCAGGATCAGACCGATATGCACAAGTTATCCCCACCTTGGGAAGGGCCCTTTGTGGTCAGCAAGACTCTAAACAACAGATCATACTACCTCATCGATGTTCGAGAGCACAAAGACTCACGCAAGTCAGAGGAGGAGACCCGCCGGCCGTGGAATATTGCTCATCTTCGGCCTTACTATACCTGAGCCATAGGCTCCTATTATGTATATATTTTTGACAATGTATATATTATGATCAATATAATAAACCGGCATCCTTGCTAAATGGGGCCTCTGCCGTTCGTCTTTAAAAAAATTCTTGGTTACATGGGGGCTGCTGTTTATAAAGCGGAGTTCTGATTGTCCATTGATCCGGCTTATAAAGCCACAAAAAAGAAAGAAAGAAAAAGAGCATAGCTCAAACATAAGCTTGGGGGCTTAATACCCAACATCACAAGGAGCCAAAGAGAGTTTATTGCAAGGCACAACTCAAACATAGGCGTCCACTGAGCACAGCTCAAAATATTGCTTGGGGGATCTTTGCTTCTACAAGAACAAAGAATCTACACCTTGCAATAGGCTATAAAAGCCAGGCTTGGAAGCCAGGTGTATTCACCTAAAACGTCGGGTTAACCTGCCTTCATCAAGTAAGTCACTCCGCCCAGGTAATCCTGGTATGACCTGCCGAATGTTTGCCAAGTCAATCTTATACAGACACTGAACTTGTCAAAGTTAAAACGACGATTGGTTAATGTGAGGTCCAACTTAAAAGGCTTTGTAAAATGGTTTAACTCAGTGGCCTAGTAGCCCATGAAAAGCCTCGCCTTTTTGCATATTTTCTTCATAAATCTTTCTTTTTGATGTTTTATTTCGGTGAGGTTTATTTTAATCCAGTGTTTGTTAAACCGGTCTCACTTTTGAATTGCCAAACTTACAAAGGTGACCAGTGTCAATTGACCTGGCTTGTCTTTCAACTATAAGTTGTCAGTACACAATCAATTATAAACCGGCGTTTGTTAAACCGGCCTAGCTTTGACTATAAGTCGCCAGTATGATCATACGGTGTTTATTATAACCCGGTATGGCTTCATTGTAAACCAGCACAGCATGGTGGGAGTTATCAGCACTTAAGATTTGGGTTATCACCGTTACTACAATAAAGTTGATAAATCAACAATGTGATCCAATGTCATAGGTATCAAGTATTTCATATTTAATTATTCTTGATGAATACAGCCTTCGTTATAAACCTTCGCTTCATATTGGGTGTTATGACCCGTCCGACAGTAAACCGCCAGGACAATTTTATTTATTATATGCAGAAACAGGATTGCATAAAGCTGCTATGGATCATAAGAAGACATAGCATAATCATGATGGATTAACAGTATTGTGCAAAGTAAATATGCACGAGGGCATAGTAGACCAAGTGTTTAAACTAGCCTATTACAAGGCAGCGGATGCCCAAAAGAATAATTGTTTATCACCGATATCTCGGTATGCAGAAGCTAAACCAGCCTCCGGATTATGATTCTTCCTCAGGCTGACTTGAAGGTTGTGGATCATCGTGCGCCGGTTCACCCTCCGCATCTCCACCCAATGGATGGAAGTCAATGGTTGCCCAGTCAATCCCAGTTAAAGCTCGGAAGATAGCCTCATCGCTTATAAGATCAGATGGTTAAACATCAGGGGCGTAAGTATGCTTATGGATTGGCGGGATAAGATTTTGCACATCATATACAGATGCGTCAACCCGTTTGTTGTCTGCGTCATAAATCGACCGGTGGAAAGATAAATTAGTCTCTTCAGCCAGTTTACTTGCGAGTGGACGCATTTTATTCGTCAAAGCCCTAAGGGCGTCATTGTCAAAGTCTGACCCATCTTCTTTTTGGCTGGGATAGCTATTTCCAATGTCTTCCGGATCAAGATCAGATATCCAGGCCTTGGCCCGAGTCAGTGCAGACAGAGCACCGGCCCTTGCTGCTGATTTCTTCAATTCTTCAAGCTGGGCAAGCGTCGTGGATTATTTTTCCAATGTATCCTTGATTAAAGTTGGGGACGGTTTATTATATGAAGCTGTGCAGATGACCCGTTGAACGCCGGTACATAACTACTCTATCAATGTATAGGCAGCCTTTAGTTTTTTGCGCATATCCGAGCCAAGATGAGTAACATAACTACCTACAATGGTCAAAATATTATTAAACCGGCAGTTTCATGGTTGTTATTTGTTTAAAAGATTATGAAGAGGTTATGTACCGAAGACAGCAGAGGTCATAACATTCATTTGTCGCTTCAAGCCAGTCAGTTCTTCCCTCACCGGATTAAGGGCTGCTTCAGCATCTTCCGCCTGCTTTAGCAAAGTTACTCTGTCAGCTTCCCAGTCTGCCTGTTCACCTTTAAAGCCATCCTTCAGTTGTTCCATGGCTGTTAAAGCGCGGTCAGCTCTTCTTTAGCCTTGGAGGTTTCTCTTTGCTGGGACTTAATATTTTCTTGAAGGTCAGGGATTTGAGATTCCTTTTTGGTCAGATCATCCTACAAGAGACAGTTAATGAGTTGGTAGTACATATTTGAAGTCCCAAGCACATAACAAGTTATACACTTGGCACTTGGGGGCTAATGCGGATTGCTTTTTATCAACTAACATTTTAAGTCCCAAGCATACAACAAATTATATACTTGGCACTTGGGGGCTAATGCATATCGAATCAATTCAAAGTGATGGAGTTTTTCCCAACAAATAGGATTACAAGAATGATGGTTATCATAAATTTTGTAAACTTCATGAAAGAAAAGGTACTAGTTCATCCTAAAGGTATAAACCGGCCCTTGGGGGCTACTGGAGTTGATAATTTAAGCCGGTTCTAAGGAAAAAAGAACTTGTGCAAAGTAATTGATATTTACCTCATACCGTTCCTTCATCAGGCCCACTAAACCGGTTTCATAGTCGCGGCTTGTGTACGATTAGTAAAACGTTCCAAAGGGGTTAGGCTAAGATTCGAATACGATCATATAGCCCCCAGAGGCTTTGGCGTTTCCAATCAAGAGGGTATCGACAACTATGTTCTCTTTGGTTTGAATACGACCTATGTTTGAACAGGAAGCCCCCAAATGACCTTGAAAGTTGTTTAATGACGCTGATTCGAATACGATCCACGTCAGACCCAAAAGGGGTTGAGCTATGATTCGGATACGATCAAGAAGCCCCCTAGTGGGTTTGGCAGTATGCCAATCAAAAGGGTATCGACCTATGTTTGAACAGGAAGCCCCCTGGTGATCATGACTTTTAACGGCTAGATTCAAATATGATCATAAGCCTTTCCAAAGGGAAAGCTGAATTCAAATATGATCCGCTCCCTGTTGGTTGTTTTAACAATATAATATTGAAGACATATAAACTTTTGAGGATGAAAAGGACAGAGGTCCTGCTTTATTACTTTTCATAATATATACATCATGAAAATATGTACATCACGAGAGCCAGTGGCTCAAGTGTAAGGCTAAAGATGAGCGATATTCCACGGTCGACGGGTCTCCTCTTCCGACTTACGTGAGTCTTTGTGCTCTTGAACATCGATGAGGTAATATGACCCGTTATTCAGGTTCTTGCTGACCACAAAGGGTCTTTCCCAAGGCAGGGATAGCTTGTGCATATCGGACTGATCCTGGATGAGCCGGAGCACTAAGTCACCTTCTTGAAAGGTTCTGGACCTAACCCGGTGGCTGTGATAACGGCGCAGGTCCTGCTGGTAAATCACCGAGTGGGCTATTGCTAAATCACACTTCTCATCCAACAAATCAAGTGCATCCTAACGAGCTTGTTCATTATCAGCTTCAACGTAAGTCGCCACTCAGTGCGAGTCATGACGGATGTCACTTGGTAGGACAGCCTCTGCTCCGTGAACAATGAAGAAAGGCGTATAACCCGTAGATCTGTTAGGTGTAGTATTGATGCTCCAAATCATAGAAGGCAACTCCTCCAGCGAACAACCCGGCGTCCGTTGTAAAGGGACCATGAGCCGGGGCTTTATACCTTTCAAGATCTCTTGATTGGCTCTTTTGGCTTGACCATTGGATTGAGGATGAGCTACTGATGAAACATCGAGCCAGATATGTTCTCGTTGACAGAACTCTTCCATAGCGCCTTTGGACAGATTAGTACCATTGCCAGTTATGATGCTATGTGGGAAACCAAAATGAAAAATCACATTTTTCATGAACTGAATCGCCGTGGCTGCATCACACTTACTGACCGGCTCTTCCTCAACCCACTTTGTAAATTTATCAACAGCCACCGGAAGGTGTGTCTTTTTATCCTTGGACCTTTTGAAAGGCCCAACCATATCAAGCCCACAGACTGCAAATGGCCAAGTAATTGGAATCATCCTTAATTCTTGAGCCAGCACATGAGCTCGTCGTGAGAATTTTTGACAACCATCACATTTACTGACCAGATCCTCCGCATCAGCATGAGCCATCAACCAATAAAAACCATGACGGAAAGCTTTGGCCACAAGAGATTTTGAACCAGCGGGATGACCACAATCCCCTTCATGGATCTCACGAAGTATTTCTTGACCTTTCTCAGGCGACACACAACGTTGAACAGCCCCAGTAACACTGCGATGATGCAACTCACCATGAATAATTGTCATGGACTTAGACCACCGGACGATTTGTCTAGCCAAGGTCTCATCCTCAGGCAACTCGCCCCGGGTCATGTAAGCCAAATATGGCACTGTCCAATCTGGGATGACGTGAAGAGATGCCACCAACTATGCTTCTGGATCTGGAACAGCTAAGTCTTCCTCTGAGGGCAACTTGACAGAAGGGTTATGCAAAACATCCAAAATGGTGTTAGGTGGCATCGGTTTATGCTGAGATCCCAGCCGGCTTAGAGCATCAGCCACCTCATTCTTCCTTCGATCGATGTGCTCCACTTGATAACCCTTGAAGTGCCTAGCTACAACATCAACTTCACGGCGATAAGCCGCCATGAGAGGATCCTTAGAGTCCCACTTGCCTGACACCTGTTGAGCCACCAAATCTGAGTCGTCCAAGCATCTTACCTGGCTTAAGTTCATCTCCTTAGCCATCTGAAGACCATGGAGCAAGGTCTCATACTCAGCTGCATTGTTAGTACAGGGAAACATCAATCGAAGCACATAACAAAATTTGTCACCTCGAGGGGAAGCTAAAACAACTCCAGCCCCCGAGCCCTCCAATTGCCTAGATCCATCAAAGTGAATAGTCCAATATGTGTTATCTTGCTTTTCCTCAGGCGTCTATAGTTCTGTCCAATTGTTGATGAAGTCCACCAGTGCTTGAGACTTAATAGTAGTGCGTGGCACATACTTCAAACCATGAGCCCCAAGCTCAATGGCCCACTTGGCAACTCGTCCTGTAGCCTCTCTATTCTGAATGATGTCTCCCAAAGGAGCAGAACTTACCACAGTGATGGGGTGACCCTGGAAGTATTGCTTAAGCTTCCGGCTTGCCATGAACACCCCATAAACAAGTTTCTGCCAATGTGGATATCTTTGCTTAGACTCAATAAGCACCTCACTGATGTAGTAAACTGGCCGTTGAACCGGATGCTCCTTGCCAGCCTCCTTGCGCTCCACCACAATTGCAACACTGACAACACGCGAGTTAGCGGCCACATACAACAATAGTGGCTCTTTATCAATGGGAGCTGCACGAACCGGCGGCTCAGATAACTGTCTCTTTAAATCTTCAAAGGCAGCATTGGCAGCATCACTCTAGACAAAATTGTCTGTTTTCTTCATCATCTGATACAGCGCTATGGCCTTTTCACCTAACCGGCTTATGAACCGGCTTAAAGTAGAGTTACGACCCGCTAGTCGCTGAACATCATTGATACATGCTGGCTTAGCCAAAGTGGTGATTGCCTTGATATTCTCCGGATTAGCTTCAATGCTTCTGTTAGAGACCAAAAAACCCAAAAGCTTGCCTGCTGGCATGCCAAACACACATTTGGCCGGGTTAAGCATCATTTTGTACACCCAAAGATTATCAAAGGTTTCCTTCAGATCATCTATCAAGGTTTCCTTCAGATCATCTATCAAGGTTTCCTTCTCTCTAGACTTCACTACAATATCATCCACATAAGCATGAACATTGCGCCCAATCTGATTGTGGAGACAATTCTATACACATCGCTGATAAGTCGCCTGGGCACTCTTGAGCCCAAATGGCATAGATACATAATAGAAGGCTGCAAACGGAGTGATGAAAGCCGTCTTCTCCTGGTCTTTAACTGCCATTTTGATCTGATGATAACCAGAGTAAGCATCCAAGAAGCTCAAACACTCACAACCCGCCGTAGCATCAATAATTTGATCAATATGGGGAAGAGCAAAAGGATCAGTCGGACATGCCTTATTTAAGTCCATTTAATCCACACACATCCGCCAGGTGCCGTTATTTTTAAGTACCAGCACCAGGTTAGCCAACCATTCTGGGTGAAAAACTTTGACAATAAACCCGGCCGCTAAGAGCCGGGCCACCTCCTAACCGATAGCTTTCCGTCTCTCTTCGTTAGACCGCCGAAGAAACTGCCTGTCCGGCTTAAACTTTGGATCAATATTAAGAGTGTGCTTTCATGCAAAGATGTCCCGGTTCTCACGGATGAACTCGATGAGCACGCTTTCCTATTTAGGATCCAGATTGGCACTGATACGGAGTTGCTTAGATGAGTCGCCTGGAATAAAATCAACAAGCTTGGTTTCATCTGCCGACTTAAATTTCATCACCGGGTCATGCTCTATGGTTGGCTTCTTCATAGATGTCATGTCCGTCGGGTCAACGTTGTCCTGATAAAACTTCAGCTCCTCTGCTGCACATACATATTTGGCATAAGCAGCATCACCATCCTCACATTCCAGGGCTATCTTCCGACTCGCATGCACAGTAATGGTGCCCTTGTGACCTGGCATCTTGAGCTGCAAGTAAACATAACACGGCTGCGCCATGAACTTGGCGTAAGCCGGCCGTCCAAACAGAGTGTGATATGGGCTCTTGATCTTGACCACTTCAAAGGTTAATTTCTCAGCCCTAGAATCATGCTCATCTCCAAAGGCTACTTCCACCTCAATATTACCAACTGGGTATGCCGACTTACCGGGCACCACTCCATGGAAAACAGTGTTGGATGTCTTTAAATTTTTGTCAGTCAACCCCTTACGTCGAAAGGTCTCATAATAGACGATGTTGATGCTGCTACCTCCCTAACCAGACTACTGATTATAACCACCTTGATTTCCCTGAAAGCCGGAATTTGAGCCACCACCCGGGCCATGAAAATCTCCTTCGACTGAGCCGCCACCAGACCCATGGTTGCCATCAAACATGTTGTTATTCTTGAAAGCCTTCATGATCGCACAATCCTTCCATAGGTGAGTGGCTGGCCTTTCCCGAGTGCCATGTCTTGGAAAGGGTTCGTTGAGCAGTTGCTCAAGAGTAGGACCTGACCCGCCGGACCGAGGGGGCGGCCTCCCCTTGTGTCGTTGACTGTTACCTTGTGAATTGGTGTTAGCCACAAACTCCGGGTTACCGTCAGCTTTACGCTTACTGCCTCCTTGATTCGCGGGGTTATGCTGTTGACCCTTTCCGTTGCCGTTCTTCTTTCTCTTCCATGTCTTCTCTTCATCAGACGCGGGATCCTTGGTACTATCATAATCGGCGTATTTGACTAGAGCCACCATTAGCTGGCCCATGTCATTACGATCACGCTTGAGGCGCCCTAGCTTCTGTTTCACAGGTTCAAACCGGGAATTTTTCTCCAACATTAAGACTGCAGAGCCGGCATCCATCTTATCAGACGAATGTATTATCTCCTTGACCCAGCGCACCCAATGAGTGGTGGACTCACCTTCCTCTTGCTTGCAATTACTTAAGTCCACAATTGACATGGGATGCTTGCAGGTGTCTTTGAAGTTCTGGATAAACCGAGCTTTTAACTCTGCCCATGAACCAATGGAATTAGGCGGCAGCCCCTTCAACCAAGTACGGGCCGTTCCATCCAACATCATGGTGAAGTACTTGGCCATCGCCGCATCACTGACCTCCAACAGCTCCATGGCCATCTCATAACTTTCAATCCACGCCCCGGCCTGTAAATCAGCTGTATAATTTGGCACCTTTCGGGGTCCCTTGAAATCCTTAGGCAAACACTCGTTACGCAAAGCCGGCACCAAACAAGGAACGTCGCCAGTTCTGGTGGCCACTCCTGCCTCAACAGAATTCGTTGGATAATCCGAGAAGGTTTGGTGAGCCGTCTGTTGAGCCGCCTGGTGAGCCGCCAGGTGAGACGCCTGCTCATCTTCTCGACATACCCAATTTTGTACCAGATTATGCCCACCTGGCTGGTTACGGCGCTGGGCGTTGCTTAACAAGGCCTCCGAATCCATATGTCTGCTGTAACTGGGGCTCCGGCTTGGGCGAGGAGTCAAATGAATCCTGTCTCGACTATATGAATAAGCCTCCTGCTGAGCTAGAGCCGTCTGAAGAAGTTCTCTGACCCTTCGCATCTCAACTGTTGTTGGAAAGTCGCCATCCACCGGGAGAGCCACCAAACGTGCCGATGCAGCAATCAGGTTCTCCAAGGGGTTAGAAAAATGACCCGGCGGTGTTGGTACGTAGCGAGGCGGGGCCGTATTCACATGAGGAGGTTCCATCACCCGGGGCTGAACCGGTCCCCTGCTCCGGATGTTACTAATTGGTTTGCCTCCGACGGGTTACTAGGGCCGGCTCCGGGCGTGCAAAAGAGATTCCGAGGATCATAAACCAGAGGCAAACGGGATTGAGCCTTCTGGTGCCTCCTCCTCATCACCTCGTTAGATGCGTTAAGGCCCATCGTAAGCTGGAAAGCCTCTGACTGAACCTGTTGAGCCCGAGCATCCAAAGCCGCCCGTTCTACGGCCAATCTAGTGTCCTCAGCTGCTAGGGCTTCCTTGGCTCGGGCTATCTCCTCACGTACCTGTGCTACCTCTGCATCATGCTCAGTTTGACTCGTCGAAATAACTGTGGCCGTTAACAGGGCCGTCAACTTGTCCATGAGATCAATCAACTCCTGAGCCAGCGAGCGCACAGGGCCTCCTGCCCCGCCCACTCCTGACCCGGAAGTTATTGTTGCCGCAGCTGTAGTGTTTTGACCGGGTTGAGTGTCAGCCATGAAGATCCCTACCCTGCTCGGCGGCTTAAAGGGGTCCGGAATACTGCTGCCATCAGAACAACCCCCAAGCCCGCCATCTTGCAATTGGTATAATGAATCCGTCTCACCAGTGGACGACTCACCATCAGAGTAGATGGCCGTCTCACCGCTGTCCACGGATCCTTCAAAAAGTTATCCATGGATGCAACCCACGAAGGCACGCTTCACGGTGGGCTGAGCCCGGGTGAGTCTCGCACGTTAAGCCATCTCGACGATGTCGGTGCAGATGTCCGGCTCAGGGCTTGGCTCCCCAATCCGGCCGATGAAGACATGGATTCCACCAAAGGGGACCCGGTACCCGTACTCAATTGAGCAGGCGTCGAGACCCCAGCCGGCGTCGTCGATGTAGAGCTTGCCGCGACGACTCTTGGTCATCCGGCCCACAGCGTATCCCTTGAGCCCTTCGAAGCTGCCCTTCAAGAACTCAAATCCACCGTGCGCTGGCCCCACGGTGGGCGCCAACTGTCGTGGAATTGTCATGGCAGATGTCCTTGTGAAAGGACTTAGTCATGGAGCCATCGCAACTAGGAAGCTTAAAGTGGTTAAAGTGGGAAAAAGGACATGAGGGTTTATACTGGTTCGGCCCCTTGCGGTGAGGGTGAAAGCCTAATCCAGTTGATGTGGAATTACTAGGGTTTAGATGACCAGGGAGTGAATCTGCTATGCCTGGCTCTCGATTTGATGTTACCTGCCCTAAACCATCGGCGGGTCGTCCCCTTATATACACGGGTCGATGCCCCGTAGCCTACAGAGTCCCGGCCGACTCATAAATAGCGTCCAACTTGGTGTCTAGTTAAACTTGCCTTACAACACAAGTCATGCGATATGGCGGTTTATCACTATGGGCCTTAAGCCGCCTACGGGCTTTAGACCCTTTATTGAACCGCCATCTT